>NC_142929.1:141937162-141972162 GCF_046866305.1 Octopus bimaculoides
CGTGTATGTATTCGCACACATCGCAAAGGACGCAACTATGTATACCGATGACTATACACAGTAATGTTTCATTTCATCAGTATAAATGCATAATCGTGAGCATGTATGGGTATCTTGATATATACATACTTCTATAATTGCTTCAACGTAAGATATAAATGAAGCAACTTTCAGTGAATTAGAATTGTCTTATTAACATATATATCCGTAGGCTAGAGTTGAAATTGTCTTGCTATAAATGAAGTTGAACTATTTACAATATTTAATCTGCAAGAAGCCATTACGTATGCCGTTCGCCAGCTGCTACATACACGATATACTCACCAATAACTGATTGTGGAATCTCAGAAATATAATATATATATATATAAATATAAAGTAAGATTTCCATATATGTATGTCTGTGTATATATATATATATATATATATATATATATATATATATATGTATGCGGGGGGGGGGGAGAAGAACGATCTGCCCAACTCCCTATGACCAGAAAAAATACGAAACAGAAAAATATACACACAAACATTTACGATATACATATACATATACGTGTGTGTGCGTGTATGCGTGCGTGTGTGTTCACATATATACGCATGCACAAATATACACACATATATGCATACACATGATTCAAGGCATACACATCTATCTATCAATCTATCTATCGCTCTATCAATCTATGTATTTATATTTATATCTATACATACATAGAAACATACATATACACAAACTTACATCCATACGTTTATGCATGCATAGAAATGTATATTTCTATATACATTCATAAACATCGTACCGATGTGCCTGTGTTTACAAAATATATTTGATAAAGTTTTTACTAAAATGAACATGTTAAATTAAATCTTCTCAGAAATCGCGACGCAAAGAAAGCAATTTAAATAAGACCGAAACTCACTTCATCCATATACCCGTTTGATTATCCTATTCTATAAGAAACATCAATGAATCAAGTTGAACTATTGATTTAGAAGTTTACGTTACGTATTAATATATATATATATATATATATATATATATATATATATATATATATATATATATATATGCTTATTTGACTTAACTGTTGTTCGCCATGTCTCAGCCCCATACAATAGCCCCGCTTTTACGTTAGTGTTAAAAATTCTTATTTTGTTCTTTATTGAAATTACACTTGTGCTCCATACTTTTTTTAACAAGTGAAAAGCGGTCCTTGCCTTACTTATTCTCGTCTTAATATCTTCGTCGGAGCCGCCTGAGAACGTTATCTTACTACCTAAATACGTAAACTCGGCTACATCCTCTAGTTCACCGGATTCTAGTTTAATACGTTCGCTGTTTTCTTCATTAACGCGTAGTATACTTAAAATTAGAAGGCCCGAACACATAAGCAATATGGAGCTATGGCAAATACGAATCAAGTTTCGATTAGGGAGCACATATTTAAGAAAAAGTCGAAGTGGATTGGTAGCACAATTAGAAAAGAGACACCAAATGCAGCGAAAAGTGCTTTACAGTGGAATCTGGATGGATACAGAAAGAGGGGTAGGCCTAAGAACTCGTGGCGTAGATCAACACAAAAGGAACTAGAGAAAGGGAGACATTCATGGCAGAGTATAAGTACAGAAGCGAAAAATTATGCGACATGGAATCCAATTATAAGTGGCCTATACTCCGCGTTGGAGGGTTAAAGACAAGAATAAAAATTTATGTATATATATATATATTTCTAAATTTTCAGTATGTTGGAGAAGCAACTCAATGCAAATCCCTGTATATTTATGATGATAAATGGTTTTACCGATAAAGGTTTTTTCATACTGAACTACTTGGCAAAATTGTTAATTATTAATTCTATTATTAATTGACGATTCCCTGCCCTTATTCTTGTATATATATATATATATATATATATATATATATATATATATATATATATATATATATATATATATATATATATATATATATATATATATATATATATATATACTCAAATTCGGTATGCGACACCCTAGTTGTATACATAAGACAACATAATATAGTCATATGCAATGCATATTGCCCACCGGATGCTCCAAACCACATGGGCAAATTTGAAGATTGTCTCACTAGAATTAAAGAAATCCTCATGAAACTGGAACACCATGTGACCATATTTCTTATGGGTGATTTCAACTTCCCCAACGTCAATTGGCTCGAAGGTCTCATACTCTCAGGAATGACTTATCGCAAGCAAGCACAAGTGGAATGCCTGTTCAACCTCACCAGTGCCCTATTCATGGAGCAAACTGTTCTCAGACCAACTACAGCGAATAACATTCTAGATCTCTGCTTCACGAACAATACGGACACCATTCATGATGTGAAAGTGACGCCGACATTAGTTTCGGATCACAACATAATAGAGCTGTCTATGTTTGGGCCAAAAGAAACCAGAAACATACAGCCTAAAGGAAGCACCCAAAATCTCTCCAATCTGAACTTCCACAAAGCGGACTGGAAATCGATTCAGAAAGAGATCCTCAGAGAGGATTGGCCAAAATGTCTCTCCACACCAGACATTGACATGAAACTAGAATGTTTCATGTCTACTGTGCAAGCCATAAGCCAGAAATATGTCCCAGAGCACAAGGCCACAAAACAAATAGGAACAAGATTCCAAGGGAGAGGAAGATCCTCATGAGACGACGGACAAAAGTTGCAAATCGACTCAACCAGCATCCCAAGAATGGCCAAAGGTCCCACCTAAAAACGACACTGATGGAGATCGAAAAGAGGCTGCAACAATCCTATGTGAAGGAGAGAGCAGACAAAGAAGCCTGGGTTATAAAAAACATTAAGTCAAACCCAAAGGCCTTCTTTCATTACGCAAAAGAAACAGCCTCAGTACGCTGCAAGATTGGACCCCTCTTCGAAAAGGATGGCTCCCTCACAGACAGTCCAACTAGGATCAGTGAGGTACTGAATGAGCAATTCAAAAGTGTCTTCACCACTCCATTGGAGCACAGACAAGTGAATAATCCAGTGGACTTCTTTGCTACCTCCCCTATAATCAGTGAGGCAGTTACGATGGAATACATCAACATTAGCGAAGAAAATGTACTACTAGCTATACATGAAGTGGACACAAACTCAACTGCTGGCCCTGATGGTTTCCCAGCAATCCTCCTTAAATCGTGTAAGCATGCCCTGGCAAAACCCCTCAAGATCATCTTCCAGAGCTTTCTCGCAAACGGAAGACTGCCAAACAAGCTGAAGGACGGAATAATATGCCCAATCCATAAAGGGGGAAGCAGAGCAGATGCCAAAAACTATAGGCCTATCTCTCTGATTTCACACATCAGCAAAGTCATGGAAAGGATAATCAGAGGAAAACTAATCGCATTCCTTGAACAAAATAAATTGCTGAGTGATACCCAACATGGCTTTCGACCAGGTAGGAGCTGCCTGACCCAGCTCTTACAACATTACGACTGGGTGTTGAGGCAGTTACTCAACAACTCAAATGTGGACGTAATATACCTTGATTTTGCATAAGCTTTTGACAAAGTGGATCATGGTGTGATATGCCACAAACTGCGTGATCTTGGCATAGCTGGAAAACTTGGAGTGGTTACACTAATATGCAGTTTCATGCTGAAAAATTCAAGCCCTGCGCTACCAACGTCCAAAACTGAATATGAAACTTACAGAGTACACTGATCCACAGGGAATTTCAATCCCAGAGTCTAAATCAGTGAGAGACCTGGGTATCGACATGAGTGATGATACTTATTTCCAAGTGCACATTACCAGAATGGCAACAAAGGGCAGACGATTGGCTGGATGGATCCTGAGAACATTCAGAACCAGAGATAAGGAAACCATGATGATCCTCTGGAGGACATTCGTCCTGAGCCGCCTGGATTACTGCTCACACCTGTGGTCACCCACCAGTCTGAAATTAACAGCAGACCTTGAAGCAATCCAGAGGAGATTCACAAATAAGTTTGTCTCTTTGCAACTGCTCAGCTACTGGGAAAGGCTGAAACAGCTAAGACTCTACTCCCTGGAGAGAAGGCGGGAGAGGTATGCGGTAATATACATATGGAAGATCCTGGAAGGAGTTGTGCCAAATTTTGGCATTGAAAGCTACACCAATGCCAGAACGGGACGACACTGCATAGTGCCAAAGGTCCCAGCAATGCCATCGCGCTTCAGGACCGGTTACTGCTACAGCTTGGGATTCAGGAGCCCACAGCTTTTTAATATTCTCCCAAAGAGCCTGAGGAATCTGCACAAAGTAGATGTAGGAGTTTTTAAATCAAAGCTGGACCTCTTCCTATCGAGAGTCCCAGATGAACCTACCTCGCGGCAGGAGGTGCAAATGAGGGTTGCTAAATCAAACTCCATTCTTCACCAAGTGCCACATATTGTAAGAGGCTCCCTGTAAATAACAGTGTAGCAACATGGTGGTGCATCAGCATGGCCGCAGCTCTAAGCTGAAACTTTAAAAAAAAAAATATATATATATATATATATATATACATACATACATATATATATATATATATATATATATATATATATATATATATATATATATATATATATATATATATATATATATATATATGTATATATATATATATATATATATATATATATATATATATATATATATATATATGTATATATATATATATATATATATATATATATATATATATATATATATACATATACATATACATATACACACATATAT
This sequence comes from Octopus bimaculoides, assembly GCF_046866305.1. Taxonomy (NCBI): domain Eukaryota; kingdom Metazoa; phylum Mollusca; class Cephalopoda; order Octopoda; family Octopodidae; genus Octopus; species Octopus bimaculoides. The sequence goes on from NC_142929.1 coordinate 141,941,917, forward strand.
ACATACATACATACATATATATATATATATATATATATATATATATATATATATATATATATATATATATATATATTTATATATATTTATATATATATATTTATATATATATATATATATATATATATATATATATATATATATATATATATATATATATATATATATATATATATATATATATATATATATATATATATATATATATATATATATATAATATATTTCGTTTTGCGATTTAGTTTCCAAGATTCTGCATGTGAGTTCGTGTGTTGAAGCATATTCTGTTGTGTCTGGGGAGAGTCATTCTCTTTTGGTGGCTTATAACACACTCACCGGTAAAATTCCCGCTTATTTCTTTTCTATTTTTCTAAAATTTTCGTTGCGTCCTGCAACCCTTTCAATAGTCGTTCACTCCTATATATATATATATATATATATATATATATATATATATATATATATATATATATATATATATATATATATATATATATATATATATACATATATATATATATATATGTATGTATGCATGTATGTATATTATGCCTGCTTGTGCATGCAAACACACACACGCACACACATACGCACAAACACACACACACATATATGCGCGTACAGTAATCCCTCGCCATATTGCGGTTCATTTTTCGCGGTAGGCTTTGGAACGTAACACCTGTGATAGACAAAGGATTACCGTCTATTAATCATGTGTCTTTGTTCTTGTGATTTCTTTTATTTCTTTACCGGAAGGCAAGAGAATTCGGTTAACGCGCCAGACAAAATTCTTAGCGGCATTTCGGCTGCTTTTATATTCTGAGTTCAAATTCCGCAGAGGTCGATTTTGCCTTTCATCCTTTCAAGGTCGATTAAATAATGCAAGTTGAAAAGTGAGATCGATATAATTGACTTCCCAATTCCCACCAAATTTCTGGCTTAATGACAGCATTTGAAACCAATTTATACTGGCTATACTTTCTATTTCAGTTCTGACACAATTGCAATTAGATTTGCTACTTACGCAGGAAAGGACGGCTGGCATCTTCATAATGTGTTCTTACATAATACCTAACTTTGAAACAGTATTCGTATTCTTGAGAGTGGCTGTGTGGTAAGTAGCTTGCTCACAAACCACATGGTTCCGGGTTCAGTCCCACTACGTGGCATCTTGGGCAAGTGTCTTCCACTATAGCCTTGGGTCGACCAAAGCCTTGTGAGTGGATTTGGTAGACGGAAACTGAAAGAAGCTCATCGTATATATATATATATATGTGTGTGTGTGTGTGTGTGTATGTTTGTGTGTCTGTGTTTGTCCCCCCAACATCGCTTGACAACCGATGCTGGTGTGTTTACGTCCCCGTAACTTAGTGGTTCTGCAAAAGCGACCGATATAATAAGTACTAGGCTTACGAAGAATAAGTCCTGGGGGTCGATTTGCTCGACTAAAGGCGGTGCTCCAGCATGGCCGCAGTCAAATGACTGAAACAAGTAAAAAGAAAGAGAGAGAAAAGACCCAATAGAGACAAATATGTTTAGGCCTGATGCAAACAGATCACTCCTCCAGGTGGAGGCTTTTATCAAACGAACAGTGTTTTATATATTTGATATAATCTGTAAGATGTAGCATATAAAAATTTATCAATATTACTGTAAAACACAAGCAGTAAAATATTGTGAAAGAATGCATTCTATGAAGCACTGCTATAAACCGAAATGTTTATTGCGTTATGAAATATTGTGAATAAAGCAATAAAACGCAGCTGAGTCAGATGAAACGTTATATGGAATTCTGTAAGAGCATCATAACGTGAACTGCAGATGGTTCTGTTTAGTACAAGATACATAATACTACCAAGTATAAATACAATCCCTGAACCCTGAAGTTGAGGAATGTTATGAAGGTGCTAGTGTACAAGTACAAAACACCTGATGAACGTTGCGCACCTTCTGATAGCGTCAACCCCTATTCGAGGCTCCATTACATTCATAAGATAGATATGCTAATCAGTCAAATATCTATACAGGATGAAATAAAGCTGAAAATAGTAAGGAAAATTGTACGACTGCATTTTTATGATATATTACAAATAATGGTGACAACTGAAACGTATTGAACATTCACGAGGTATTATTTATTTAGAAAATAAAAAATTGTGAAGTTGTGTAAATAAAATAATACTTACAAGTGAAAGACACAAAATTGTCTTACGTAGATGAGAACGAATTAATATTTTCTTTCATAATATTACTTCAGTTCTGTCATATACAAGAGAAAAACGTATTTTAAATACTACTTCAAAACATGATTTTACGATTAAATGGATTAAAAAGACATTCAAAATATCAGCTCTGTATGACTCCCGACATTTGTGTCTGTGTTTGTGTGTCAGTGCTTGTGCCTGTATAAATAATGCACAAACACACACACATGCACACGTACACGCGCGCACACACACTCATACACCCACACACATATGAACATAGACTCGAAAACGCAGATACACATGCACTGGCTCAATCCTGTATCTCAAAACACCCACCTGTACTTCCGGTCAGTCAGAGGTCATATATGTGAACCTATTGCGCTTCTTTTTCAAGGGTTTCGTATTTTAAAAACAATTTCTACTCTTCTTTCTCTACTCACTTTCTCTTTCCTATTCTACCTTAAGAAATACCCTCCTTTTATTCTTGACTACGAAATTAACAACATTAAACGGCGAGCGGATAGAAACGTGAGCACTGGTATTTCTTTCGTCGTTACGTCCCGTCTATACTTTCTGGGTTGAAATTCCGCTGAAGTCGACTTTGATATTCATCCTTTCTGGCTCGATAACATAAGTACCAGTTGAGTACTGCGGTCAGTACTAGTTGAGCATGGGTTCCGCATGCTTTAAGTGACAACAACAAAAATCAACGAGCCAGAATCTCCGCTGGTTTGCTTGCTCGTCACCGCTCAACTCATGGACACAAGCAACGATTTCTTTACCGAATCGTTACTGGTGACGAAAAATGTTGCCTGTACATCATTATGAAGCAGCCTAAGGAATGGCTTAGCCCCGGTAAACAAGCAACACCGCGTCTGAAACAAGATCTTCATCCGCGTAAAACGCTGTTGTTCCTATGGTGGGACTGGGAAGGGACTATCCATTATGAATTGCTTGAACGGAACTATACGATCAACGTGGAACTTTATTCTATGTTCAACAGATGGAACAACTCAACACGGCTATTCAAGAGAAAAGACCTAATCGGCAGCATGAAGTTCTTCTGCTGCATGACAACGCCCGTCGTCATATCGCCAATATGACCAAGGAAGCCATTCAAACGTATGGCTGGGAAGTGCTGCCACCACCTGCCGGACTCTCCTGATTTGGCACCAACAGATTTCCACCTATTTTGGTCTCTTTCAAATGCTATGTGCGGAGTTTCGTTCAATGTTGATGCAGTATTGAGAGCTTGGTTGGATCAATTTTTCCAGTCGAAATCGGGTGATTTCTACCAACGATGTATTGAAAATCTTGTTTAACGTTGGGAAGAAGTTGTAAACAACAAGGGTGAATACATTATTGATTAATTAGTTATGTTGTATTAAAAGTTTAAAAAAATTTAAATTTCAAAAGAGGGGGGGAACTTAGTTGCCAACCCAATATATATGGCACTCTATCGTTTACGACGACCGACAAGGGTTCTGTTGATCCGATCAATAGGACAGTCTGTTCGTGAAATTAACGTGCAAGTAGCTGGGCACATCCATCACAAAAACGAGTACCTTTAACATAGTTCTCCCGGAGATTAACCGTGACAAAGAATGTGACAAGGCCGGGCCCTTGGTTTACAAGTACAACTCATTTTTTGCTAGCTGAACGAACTGAAGCAACGTGAAATAAAGTGTCTTGCTCAACGACTTAACGTGGCGTCGGGAATCGAGCTCATGACGTTAGGATTTTGAGCCGATTACCCTAACCACTAAACCACAAAGTAAAATTAGGTTGTACCGCACGAGTGAAAATATATAGAGAAGAGGATCTGAAAATGCAGGTGTCTTTTAAAGATGTCTATTGACTAGACCAGTTTCACTTTTTCTAAAACAAAGGTTTTCAAAAGTAAAGTTCAAGGCTTTGTGTAGTCTTTGAGGTGTTAAAAATTAGTTAACAGAGATGTATTAAAGTACAGTGATAGAGTCTTTGATAATGATAAGAATATGTTAAGAAATAAAGTCTTTGACAATGATAAGAAAATGTTAAGTGAAGCTTTGTGTTTAAACAGTTTACATAAAAGTGTTAAAAAAAGGTGGTAAAATAATTTCATAACTTTCTCTCTTTCTCTTTTATTTGTTTCAGTTATTTGACTGCGGATATGCTGGAGCACCGCCTTTAGTTGAGCAAATTGACCCCAGGGCTTATTCTTTGGAAGCCTGGTACTTATTCTATCGGTCTCTTTCACCGAACCGCTAAGTTACGTAAACACACAACCATCGGTTGTTAAGCGATGTTGGGGGAACAAACACAGACACACACACATATACACACACATGTATATATACATATATACGACGGGCTTCTTTCAGTTTCCGTCTACCAAATCTACTCACAAGGCTTTGGTCGAAGTTATAGTAGATGTCACTTGCCCAAGGTGCTACGCAGTGGGAATGAACCCGGAACCATGTGGTTGGTGAGCAAGCTACGTATCACACAGCCACTCCTGCGCCTATAATTGTTTATAATTTCATGAGAAATCATAATTGTTTATAAGCATATATAAAGAAATAATTTGTAGACAGTATTTGATAGAAGAAAGTGTGTATTGCTTTGTGTAAAGTTCGACAGATGTCATAATTTTTTTATAAGAATTTTAGAGGAATAACCAACCATGTTTCTTCATCTCCAGCCTTGTATGTGTATCTTGCAAGAATGGTCGCTATGTTTAGAAATAGTGTGGTGGGTTGGTTGGGAGCAGTCACATGATATGATTTCCAATAATTTGTGGAGTCAAAAGGATTTTTTTTGTTTCTGGGATAGTCTGTCATGGTTTAGTGGTTTTTCGACTGGTCTTAGAGTTCAAGATGGTGTGTGTGTCTGTGTTTGTGTGTGTTTGTGTTCGCGTGCGTGTGTGTTTTTTGTATGTGTGGGTGTTTGTGCGCACGGTTCTATATGTGTGTGTATATATATGCTTGTGTATGTTTTCGACCACCACACACATACACAAGCATATATATAAATCAACATTGGTGTAGATATGCATGTGGATTGGAGAGAAAAGGACATAGACTCCAGTTATTCATTAAGGGGGTTGTGTACTCTTGGAAACAGTGTAATATCCATATAGATGGATAGAAGACATAGACGACGAATACATTTCATTGATAAGACACAAAATGGGGTAGATCATAATCATAGATAACAAAGAAAAGTTATGAGGAAGAGGTGACATAATATCTCACAAAATATCAGCGTAAATCGAATGGCAGCAATACAACGGCAGGAATATTCCGAGAAGAGATACTGCGCGAGAAAGAGGAAGCAAGAAGTAAAGGAAGGAGTTTGTATGTGATATCAAAATGTGGGTGATATCGATGAAAAAAAAAATGCATATTTCGATCCGATACTGATTAAGCAAGCGACAAAGGCAGAAAACTATTTATATGCAGACATAAGAAGACATTCTCTGAAAATGTGTTGGAAGAATTGAGTGAGAATAAATAAAATGAAGAGTAAGACAGCGTAAAAGGAAGCGAAGAAACGAAAAATTATGAAATACGAACAGGATACTATTAGTCAGAGCGGCGCAGAATATAATAAATGTAAGGAGACGTATATACAAATAACTTAACATATGAAGGATACCAGGATGAAACGAAGATTTCGATTTTTTTTCAATTAGTGACAAGTTAAGCCGTGAAAGATTACACGAAAAAATCTCGGGGGAAATGATATATATATATATATATATATATATATATATATATATATATATATATATAGTGACAGAAAGGAGATAATTACGATTATCCCCACGTGGGGAGTTGTAATATATGTATAAGTAGTTAAAGAAGAAAAATGCACACACTTTACATAAATTTTGATATAATTTTTAATATATCTTGTATTGTGTTTGACGACCGGTTTCGCTTTCGCTATTGTTGACATTAAATTTATTTAAATATGTATTTTCTTAAGAAAATATCGTTGTTGTGTATGGAGTTTATGAATGAACAATTGAACAAGTAGAAACATCTAAGGGGAGGTAATTTGTTATCGGTATGCAATCGTGAATTAAAATATGTATAGAGATCAAAGTTCGTTATGCATGCATACTTAGACGTGTTCTGTATTTGTCGATGAATGAAATTTCTTTATGTAAACGTTCTTGTAAAGTGATTGTATCTTTGCACTGGTAGAAGGGGAAAACTGTAAAATTTAATTTGATGTTACCTGGGATGTTATATGGGATGTTGGTGTAAAGATTGATAACATAAGAAAGAAAAACAATAATGCCTAATACATATATACATGTTATTTCTTTACTACCCACAAGGGGCTACACACAGATGGGACAAACAAGGACAGACAAAGGGATTAAGTCGATTACATCGACCCCCGTGCGTAACTGGTACTTATTTAATCGACCTCGAAAGGATCAAAGGCAAAGTCGACCTCGGCGGTATTTGAACTCAGAACATAGCGGCAGACGAAATACCGTTAAGCATTTCGCCCGGCGTGCTAACGTTTCTGCCAGCTCGCCGCCTTCGTATGACAATGACAATGATGAGCCTTAACCCCTTGGTGATCGTTGGGGTATTGAAGCTATGCAACGTATATAGGTGGAAAAAGCCTGGCAAAGCCCATCCGCCTCCAGGTTAAACTCATTTCTACAACTGAGTGGAGTGGATAAACTTTAAATGAAGTGTTTTGCTCAGAAACACAATGGATAGCTCAGTTCAAGGATCAAAACCACAATCTTACGGTCGTGAATACAACACCGTAACTATTACGTGATGCGCCTTGACTGGTGATACTCATTTATAGGGCTGAGTGGACAGGTGCAACGCGAAAGGAAGTGTTTTATTCAAGAATGCAACGCATCACCTGCTACAAGAAGGGAATCCTAAATGTTTCTATCCTAAGTCCAACACCTTAACCACTAAGCCACACACACACATACAAGCACACATATATATATATATATATATTATATAGAAGTAGTTATATATATATATATATATATATATATATAACAAGAATGTTAATGGAGATAAACCTCCAGTATAGAGTAGAACTGTTTTTTGGATCGTATATTAGCAAAAGATTAATAAAATTTGATACAGGATAAACATTTCAGATATTTGTCTTAAACATTCAGACAAGCAAATTCATAATTCAGATATATGACATGAGATATTATTCGATTGATATAACCACATATTGATATTAAGACACAGATGATAAAAATATTGAATATAAGAATATAAACATAGAAATATAAGGCGTTACATGAAAGTAGAAAATATTGTTTGAATAGATTAAGGAAGCGATTGAAAGGATCGAATTTACTTCTCTGAAAGTTTAAGACAAATATCTAAATTTTTTATCTGATACCAAATTATATATATATATATATATAATATTAGTGATAAAAATCAAAATTACAGGTAAAAACTATATATATATATATATATATATATATATATATATATATATATATATATATATATATATATATGTATAATAAAAGAAATGATATGTGAGCATATGCATATATAAATACATATATATATATATATATATATATATATATATATATATATATATATATATAATAAAAGAAATGATATGTGAGCATATGCATATATACATATGTACATACTTACATCTACATGTATACATAGATGCATATCCGGGTACAGGACGTAAAAAAAAACGTGGACAAAAATGGAACGGGAACGTAACAAAGCACAAAAAACGAACATCTTTTTACGGGCAACAGAATAAACACATAGAAAAAACAGACAGGCCGCAGCCACATAATTGTTAAGTGATATAAAGCAGTCGTCGAATTATAATATGGGCTGTTGTAGGCTGTTATGTGTATTGAGGATAAATTGAGAAATGAAATCGATTTTTCAGGAGTGGGGCATAAATGATTTCGGAAATAAAAGAGAAGGATAATTCTATATTAAATACTAAAATAACCATTAATTGTTTAGCATTTCGGTGTACTAACGTATACTTTCCGTTATTCAGAGAAAAGTTATTGTTTACATACTTCGGAGATGACTTTAAATGATTATGCGAAAAAAAATAAGTAAGGTATAGAGAGAAAAAATTTATGAAGGGGGAAAAATAACGAAAAGTGACAAATGGGAGAAAAGTTAGGGAAAAATACACAATTTCTTATGTAGGGTATAAAATACAAAACAGATTAAGAAATAAAAGAGAAAAAGGAAAGGCATTTTATATTGTATACTACGATGTTATTTTTGAATGTAATTCGGAGAAAAGTTCTAAAACTGTTATTACTTAGCATTTCAATGGACGAAAATATACGTTCCATTGTTCAAAGAACAAATATTAGAAACAGAAACACAACAGACAGTGATATATATATATATATATATATATATATATATATATATATATATATATATATATATATATATATATATATATATATATATATATATATATATATATATATATATATATATATGTATATATATATATATGTATGTATATATATTTATATATCACCCACGTGTGTTACGAGTAATCCTTCAGAAAAACTGGAGTTTACTATTAGGGAGCAAATAACCATATACAGATATCTGTATGATATATATATATATATATATATATATATATATATATATATATATATATATATATATATATATATATATATATATATATATATATATGTATGTATGTATGTATGTATGTATGTATGCATATATATATATATATATATATATATATATATATATATATATATATATATATATATATATGTATATAGATATATATACGTATACGTGTCGCTGTCAGTTGTGCTTCTGTTTCTAATCCTGCATGATTTTCTTCTGATCGTTGTCCAGACTTTCGTCTCTGTTCGGCCTCAGGCTGTATTCTGTTTCATTATTTCGTCCCTGTCCTCTTGGCCGTTCACTAATGATCCCGTCTTCAATTACGTTTATTTAAGTTCGTATAACCACTTCTGTGTTCCATGTTTATCCATTTACTGTTTTGGTCCCAATTCCCTATAGCTTCTTTTATTACTGTTGGCGCCACCATAAGAGAGAATTAATATTATCGCGAAACGCGTGAAATCGCGTTTGACCCGCTGCCAATAACTGATTAGAAGTTGGTGACATTCTGTGTCTGTTTTCTGTTTCTCTGTGCATTTATTATGTTCTTTCTTTTACCGTATATACACACAGATATGACAGAAGTAAACAGACATCACATAAAACATTGATTTATGTTTATTCTAAATCGTAAAGGTTTATATTCTTTTATTAATTGACAGTTATATTTTTCAGGTTCTATATGTGAATGTCTAATCATGGCATGTACAAAAGAAGCCTTGGAACTGTCTGAATTTCGAACAGTTTGTATTGTGGGTCATTTTGAAGTTAAACAAATAGTTCATATTCTAGAGTTAATAGAGTGATTGTGTGATTCACCAGAGAGAGGAAAGAGTCCGTATCACCCTCATAGATAAACAAGCGCTCTCTGACTGGACCCCTCTGTTTGATAAGAGAAGTGATCATAGCAGAACAAGTCGATGACTGTCTCAGAACAGCTGTCAGGTATCTCCACAAACTTGGTTACTATGAAAGAGCAGCAAGAAAGAAGCCACCTCTTTGGACCAGCCCACATCAAGCAGAGAAAAGAATGGGCCAGTGAGATGGAGAGGCCACTAACATTTTGGGCCACTCTCATATTCTCTGTTCAGATTTGCAGTATTTCCTGACAGTGATTGAACGTTGATCCGGAGACTGTGATCAAGAATTTGGTCTGAAAAATTGCAGCCAACAATGAAACAGTAGTTTTTCTGTGATGATCTAGGGAGTAATTTGGAGCAATGATTGATCAGACGCAGTGGAGTGTTAGGGAAACATAAACTCATATAATTTAATGATGAAATATTTGCAATGGATCAACTTTTAAACATTAATGGGATTCATAAGACTACCAACATATCAAACAACAAGATGAATTTTACTATAATTACATACCGAAGTTTTATATATATTCAGAAAAACATACCAATTTTTATTAAAAACAAAATATATATTTCACTTAATATTTCAACAAAGGATAAAAAAAATGAACTTTCCAAATTATAGGAGGATTAATTTTACAATTTCTTTAAAGGACAGTATACACTTTAATATTTTTAATATTTTTAATATTTTCTAATATTTTAATTAATATTACGTATACCATTCGTTCTTAATACATAGATTGTAAATCCATTCATCTCCGAAGAGCGGAGTTATTGATAGTATGCTGATCTTTTGATTACATTGTGGTTACAATAATATCCACGAAACAATCGTCAGATGTTCAATTTAAAAATTTCTTTTTTAAATTTTAGACCTTTTAACATTTTAGACTTTATAATATTCATGCTCAATTACGCATAAATTTTTATATGCATTTATATTCACATGTATTTTTATCTACATTCATATTTTTATATATATTTGTATTTATATTTCGTATATCTTAATTTTTAAATTTATTATATTACCATGTCATATTGTATATATATCTTTCGAAATTTAAATATTAAATATTGATTTCCTGCTATATTATTGATAATTTTATGAATTTATTAATAATAGAAAAACACATATATATATATATATATATATATATATATATTTATTTGCTCAAAATAGAGCACTTAATATAAGTTCAGTTACATATTATTTTAGAATATTCCTTATAAAAGTTATATATATATATATATACATATAGATATATATACATGAATAAATATACTTACAGAATCGTTGTTCGAACATCAGAAATATTAGGTAAGCATTGCCAAATCCTTCCGCTTTCTAAGGCTAATTTACCCAACATTTCTGCTGTTCTAATGGCGCTTCTGCATCTGAAAATATGTTAGCTTCTTATTCGTATCTTCCAATATACGTTTCAACAATAATAAATAAAAATGTTAGTTTGTTTTTTTAATATATATTTATATATACCCGAGGAATCACATAAATGTGAAACAAGGTGGGAAAACAGTACTTGCATATCGGAGGTGAAGTAATATGTTTTATTATTAAAACGGCAAAACTATAACACAAAAACCGCTCGAGTTTCAGGTTACTCTTAATCGGGCAGTTGTGATTCGAGAAGCAGTTTCTGTGATAATTTTTGACGTTTTTGCAGCTTTAATAATAAAGTATATATATATAAATAATAAATGAGTATATGCATATATACGAACATGTATGTATATACTTACATCTACCTGTATATATAGATGCATATCTGGGTACAAGGCATTGCAAACAAAACGTAGACAAAAGGATAAACAAAGTACAGAAAAAATACAGGCCACATAAAGAACATTTCCTTCATCAGATGCCGTATGTATATATGTATTTGCGTGTGTGTGTGTGTGCGTGTATGTGTGTGTGTGTGTTTAAGCATATGCATGACAAATATACATGTATGCCTACACAGATAGGTTGAAATGCGGTTGTGCTTCTATACATATATATATCACATACGTAGATATATATATATATATTATATTTTTGTGCCCATATATATGCGTGTGCATGCGTCTCTGAGTCTCTGCCTATATATATTTATTTATATAATCATGCTATGCATACATATACATTCTACTCAGAACTATTTTACTAAAGAGATTACCTGAGACACATAAGCACGATGTCTACACTAACATTTTCTTTCCTTTTTTATTCTGTTCCAAAACACCTGCAACACATACATCCAACGTTCTTTACTTTACTTTCGTGTCTATGAAACAGAAACCATATCTGTAAACAGAATGTAGATTATAATTGAGAATCAAAACAACGTTAGGAAATGAATATTTTAAGTGCACGCTTACAAAAGCTTCCGTAACATCGGAGTATGTATGTATGTATGTATGTATGTATGTATGCATGTACGGTTCTGTATATATGAATAAACACACACACACACACGCATACACCCACACAGAGACATATATGCATATATATATATATGTATGCATATATACATATAAATATATACATACATATATATATGTATGTATATATACATATATATATATATATATATATATATATATATATATATATATATATATATATATATATATATATATATATATATATATATATATATATATATATATATATATATATATATATATATATATATATATATATATATATATATATATATATATATATATATATATATACATATATATATATATTTTAAGTTTCAGCTTAGAGCTGCGGCCATGCTGATGCACCACCGTGTTGCTACACTGTTATTACAGGGAGCCTCTTACAATATGTGGCACTTGGTGAAGAATGGAGTTTGATTTAGCAACCCTCATTTGCACCTCCTGCCGCGAGGTAGGTTCATCTGGGACTCTCGATAGGAAGAGGTCCATATATATTATAAGGTTTTTAACTTTTAAATTTTCATATTCAAAAGCGACAGAGACTTCAAACTCGAAATATCGATTTATTCACCACTCTATGTTAACATTTCTGTGCCAAACTTATCCAGTGACTGGTCCATTGGATTTTGACATTTGGCACCTCTTCAGGAGTGGTTACCATTCGAACGAAACACGAAAAAACACATACATAACGATTATTAAATTCTTAAAATCTCGTTAGATTTCATCTTTCTGTTATTATAGGGGAGATAACTCCTTAATTTTCTATTTTAATTGCTCTCCTGTGGATTTCCACTAGATTAATTAATTTGTTTATTTCTTTTTACTATACTATATTACCCGTTCCTTTACCCGTATACATATGCATACATACACATACATACACACACACACACACACACACACACATATATATATATATATATATATATATATATATATACACATACACATATACATACACACATATATACATGTACATATACATACATATATATATATATATATATATATATATATATATATATATATATATATATATATACATACACTTACACACACATACATATATATATATATATATATATATATATATATATATATGCATATATTTCATATATACACACATACACACTCTTATATGCACTCATCCATATATGCATAATTGCACATACACAAACATACATGAGACATCATGTTGTACTTCATCACATCTTAAGATCATTTATACCAACGAAACGTACTTCTTATGATATGCGTACATTTCAGAGCATTATTCTTTACTTTATTGATCAATTTATCCTTAGAGAAGAGTATGTGGTATAGTTCCACCGTACAGAGCGAACAATACTTTCTTCCTCTCTCATATGGCATTGATCTAGCTATTATAGACCATTCTAATGAATACTGTTTATTACTTTGCTTAAGATCCCAGATGTATTTGCTAAGACTAGTGCTAGCCATTTTCTTCCTATCTCTAAAGCACGAGAAATGGTTAGAAATTCTACGGCATACCTGTCCTGAAGTGCACCCCAAGTATGTCATGGTACCTGTTTGAGTCTTTACTTTGCATTGATATATTATATTTTTGACTTTCGCATTAGGTCTTTCAAATTTTATTCTCCTAGGGTTTACCTCCTTTACTGTGATTACGTTCTTACTCCTATTATTAATAAATGAACCTCCATTATCATTATTATTATTATTATTATTATTATTATTATTATTATTATTATTATTATTATTATTATTATTATTATTATTATTACCATCATTGTTATCATTCTCATTATTATTATTATTATTATTATTATTATTATTATTATTATTATTATTATTATTATTATTATTATTATTATTATTACTGCTATTTATATTATTGTTCAAATTCTCATTCCTACCTGTTTCTCTAGACTTAAGTATTTTAAGGTTATGTGCTGCTATTATCTGTGCTATGTTCCTAGTATTTGAAAATCCAAATCTAATTATATGTGTGTTTATAATCTTACCATAGTGTGAGCTCTTTGGGAAGTGTCTACCTATCACTTCTCTAAACTTAGCTATCAGATTACTCCTGATATTTCTCCCAAATGGGATTATGAGCCGGATTTTATTATCCTTATTATTATCCTCATGGTTATTAATATTGTTTTTAAAGAATTTTAAGTTACCTATGTTGTGTTTATGGGGGTACCTTGGTTTATTTAGTTTATTTACTTTGTGTTTATTCCTATTATTATTATTATTATTATTATTATTCAGTAGTTTTATTTTTATAACGTGATTTCACTTCACTACCGAGCGCAGCTCTGTGCGCCTTGGGTATGTGCTGTGGTTTGCTGTGGTGCTCTTATGTTTACTGTATTGAAAGTGTTTTGCGTAGAATGTGTGCAGTACCCAGTAGTGCAATTTTCTGTATGTTATATATATTTGTAAGTCCTGGTGTTTTTGTTATGTATTTGTCTGAATATTTTTTTATTATACCTAAGGCACCTACTATGATAGGAATTGTTTCTGTTTTTAGATTCCACATTCGAGTTATCTCTATTTCCAGGTCTTTGTATTTTGAAAGTTTTTCCATTTCTTTTAGAGAAACGTTGTCATCTGCTGGTATTGAAACATCAATTAGAAGGCATTTTTTTCCTTCATGATCTTTGACAACTATATCTGGTCTATTTGCCTTAATTTCTCTATCTGTGTGTATTGGCATATCCCAGAGTATGGTTGCTTTCTCGTTTTCTGTAACCTTTTCTGGCGTGTGTTTATACCATCTTTTTTCTGTTGCTATTCCATAATGTTGGCATAGCTTCCAGTGTATATATGTCCCAGCTCTGTCGTGTCTGTGAATATATTCCTTCTTAGCCAGGACTGGGCAGCCAGAGATAATATGATTTATTGTTTCTTGTCGATCTCCACATATTCTACAGTTACTTGTTATATTTCTTTTCATTATGTGTTTTTGGTAATTTCTGGTGGGGAGGCTTTGGTCTTGTGCAGCAATTAAAAATCCTTATTATTATTATTATTATTATTATTATTATTATTATTATTATTATTATTACTGTTGTCAGTTGTTTCAATTCCGTTGCTATCATTTTCAATATAGGAGACCCTTTCTTTATATCCTGCCTTATTTAGTGCTGCATTATAGAAATTAGCTTCATTATTAAATACCCTATTGTTAGCAGATAATTTGGAGAGTCTTAAAGATATATTGAAGTCTCTGTCTCTTTTGAATATGAAAATTTAAAAGTTAAAGATCTTATAATATAAATATAAACTGTGAGAACGACCCTTAAGGAATCTAGTTAATGATCCCCTGAGGTAAGTTCTTATGCTATATTGGTAACGGTTGCTATATCCTCTGGAAAATTATTATATATATATATATATATATATATATATATATATATATATATATATATATATATATATATATATATATATATATATATATATATATATATATATATATATGTATATATATATATATATATATATATATATATATATATATATATATATATATATATATATATATATATATATATATGTATATATATATAAACACATACACATGTATACATACACACATATATAGTCGCAGGAGTGGATGTGTCATAAGAATCTTCCTTCTCAACCACATTGTTCCAGTTTTTGTTCCACTACGTGATACCTTGTGTCGATCAAAGCAGTGTAAGTGAAATTCGTTGATGGAAACTGAAAGAATTCCTTCGTATACACACACATATATATATGTATGTATACTTGTATATGTATATATATATATATATATATATATATATATATATATATATATATATATATATATATATATATATATATACATATACATATGTGAGTGTGTGTATGTGTGTGTGTATAAAAACGGAAAGATAAAAGATATACGTATATATATACAATCACGCATACAAACATACATATACACATACGTAAATACATACATACACTCATATACACACACATACATACATACATACATACATACATACATACATGCATACATACATACATATATGCATGCACCCATACATATTACATTTTGTTATGCATATCTCTAGCTGAATACTTTTCTAGCAATCGACGTGGAAGATTTTAAGCACACACACTCACATATACATATATACGAAGGGTTGCTAAAAAGATCCTGGCTTTCGGTAAAACCTAATAGAGGAATATTAGTTAAGTATGTTTTTATTCAACATATTCCCCTGCCAGATTCGTAGTCATTAGCACTGGTGCTTCTGCCGCTTAACCCGTTGCTGCCTGTTTCGTTGCTATTGTTGTCGTAGATCTTGTTGGAGGAACTGCTACTGCTAATACTCTGACTGCTAATACTTTGACTTAAACAATTGTAATTAATATTATCATTGAAGGCAGAGAGCTGGCGCATTCGATAGCACGCCGGACTAAATGCTTGGCGGTATTTCGCCCGTCGCTATTCAGAGAATATTGATGAAATTTTGGGGCTAATGCAGTTTTGCATTTATCCTTGAAAAATGCACTTTTTTAGAAAAGGTTTTTCGGTCTCCTACGTTTTAGATGTCGAAGATTACAAATATACAAAAAAAAAAAAAAAAGAAAATTTATTTCAAGCCCCGCTCCCACCATTTAAATTTTTGATTTTGTTTACTTTAAAGAGATCGTAGCGAATTGACGAATATATGCCAATCAAAATATGCCAAGACAAAAAATAACAAAAAATAAAAATAAAAATAACATTAAAGTGAAAAGAATTTGCGTTTTACTTTTGTTTGCCTTATATAATCGTAAATTATAATTTAATGTAGATTAAATATACACCATTTTATGAGAAACAAACATTAATGTTTAATAAATAATGTGATAAAGTTTAATACGGGGCTCAAATTTCACCCCCTTCTTCAATTCTAAATTTTTAACCTTTTCATCTATTTATGTATATATCTGTCTATGTATTTTTGTCTGGTTATTTATAAAATATATGTGTCAACTAAATGTGGTGATCCTATAGAAGGCGTTGTTACAGTTGTTTTTAGCCCCAGGAAGACATACATATCTATCTATCCCTTTACACACGTATCTAATATTGGAATTTATTGTCATTCACTTCCGGACTGTCTGTTACTGTATGAGAATTTTCACTCTGATCGCACGTGTCTCGAGGTGTACTGCTAAATTTCTATTTGGATATATTTGGGGTACTTAAGTGTACACATGAGTTTGCATCTGCTTGTTCCATGGGTGCAAGCAAGTATTTCATTTATTTCTTAAAGTATATACTGCTTATGATGAGGAAATTCTTTATGAATTAACTCAGAAATCGGACTGATTTAGTAATAACGGAATTTTTTACAAACTTCTGTCAGCTTTCTTCGAGACTTGTGCTTATAGTGATGAATCATATGTGGTTATTGACGATTTAAAGTCTATTCTCAGCATATTTGGCATAGGATATTTTATTTTGCCCTTATTTATAAAGTTCTTTATTCACATATCTATATTCTTATTGGATTTTGAAAACGTGGTTTCTTGCATATTCGGAATCAAAAACATGAGGATCCGAAAATTTTTTTTGAAACAAATGTATTTTTCAAGGAGAGGTGCGAAACTGCATTAGCCTTCAAATTTTTGATATCCTTAACATCTGTACATCGTGTATTAATGTTTTAAGTACCTTTCTAAATTAGTTTCATTCATTAGTTTCAGTTTGTCATCTGGACACGTATATTGAACACTGTTTCAAGACATCTTTTATATCTTTTGAACATTATATACTTACATAAAACTATATACATACAATAATACCAACAAGCACATATAAACGAAGACTCACACACTGACAAGCACACACACTCGCACACACAAAAGGACACAGATAAATAGATGAATACATGAACCGATACAAAGATACATTTAGAGATACATAGAGATTTAAATAGATAGATGGATACACACACACACACACACACACACACACACACACACAAACACACACACACACATAAACACACACACACACACATAAACACACATATATATATAGAAAGACAGACATACAGACATACAGGCAGATGAATAGATAGATATATAGATAGATAGATAGATAGATAGATAGATAGATAGATAGATAGATAGATAGATAGATTGATAGATAGATAGATAGATAGATAGATAGATAGATAGATAGATAGATAGATAGAGAGATAGATAGATAGATAGATAGATTAATAGACAGATGGATAGAAACACTTATCTATTTATGGGATATACGTTATATTCTGATCCATTTTTTTATTGCAAACCATTCACATGAGTGAATACAATGCATTTTCGTGCTATTTTAGTATCTTAACATTGTAGAGATTTCTCATATTTATAAATGAATCTAGGATTATGTTCTAAGCACAATATGGAGACATTCCACTAATACTATATTTAACGTCGTAGAATGAAGGTTATTGCTTGTAGCTGCAACAATAAATTACGTTAATGTACCATTGAGATCCATGGAAATGAAAGACTTATGTAAAATAAGGCTACTTCAAGTTTGTTACTGAAATATCAGTTAAATTATATGTCGCTTTTTATGCAATCCATAACTCATAGCCGCTACTTTATTTAATATACTCAAAAGGTATGTGAAGCACTTTATTCCAGATTAGTACTAAGTATTCCTATTAAGTTTCGTAATTTACATAAATGTATACACAGATACAAGCACACACACACGCAAACACACACAAATACACACACACACACACACACACATTCGTATGTAGGTTAGAATTTAGTGCAGTTCTTGTATGCATGCAATAAAAGAACTCGTTGAAGACTGCAATTCATGTAAATATAAACCATATGCTCTCTTATATTAGGCAACTAATTTCGGTTTATTGTACGCCATCTAAGGTTAGAAAATAAACAGATAGTTGGCAAAAATTCGAGATGATCGGAAAAGGGCTCACATGCTGTTCGCTGTTCGGAATACTCATTTACTCTTTTGCTTGTTTCAGTCATTTGACTGTGGCCACGCTGGAGCACCGCCTTTAGTCGAGCAAATCAACCCCAGTACATATTCTTTGTAAGCCTAGTACTTATTCTATCGGTCTCACTTGCCGAACCACTAAGTTACGGGGACGCAAACACTCCAGCATCGGTTGTCAAGTGATGGTGGGGGGACAAATACAGGCAAACACAAACATACACACAAACACACACAACCCCCCCCCACATATATATATATATATACGACGGGCTTCTTTCAGTTTCCGTCTACCAAATCCACTCACAAGGCTTTGGTCGGCCCGAGGATATAGTAGAAGACACTTGCCCAAGGTGCCACGCAGTGGGACTGAACCCGGAACAATGTGGTTGGTAAGCAAGCTACTTACCACACAGCCGCTTCTGAATCTTTCATTTGCAAAATATTTATCTTGAAAAATTATGCTTCTCAAAACCAGAAAGGAGGAAGCTAATATACATAAAACATACAAATCTACACATACATACATACATACATGCATACATACATACATGCATACATACATACATACATGCATACATGCATACATACATACACACATATATACATACATACATACATATCTTGTATCTTGGTTAGAAACCGATTTTTTCTCTAATGGCAAGGAATCTCGAAATAAAGCGAATAATGACATACATGCATGCATACATACACATATATGTGTGTGCGCGTATTTGTATAAAGTCAAAGTTATTTACATCGGACGTATATACACATATATGTGACTATATGCACATATACGTATACACATAGGTGTATATATGGTTGTGTGTATATAGACTTCGGAGTGGATATGTGGTAAGTAGCTCGATTCCCAACCACATCGTTTTGTGTTCAGTCCGACTGCGTGGCACCTTGGGCAAGTGTCTTCTACTATAGCCTCGAGCCGTCCAAAGCCTTGTGAGTGGGTTTGTTGGACGGAAACTGAAAGAAGTCCATCGTGTGTGTGTGTGTGTGTGTGTGTGTGTGTGTGTGTGTGTGTGTGTATGTGTGTGTGTGTCTGCGTGCCTATGTATGTATTTGTGTGTCGGTGATTGACCCTGCCTCCATCGCTTAACAACCGCTGTTGTTGTGTTTACGTCCCCGAAATGTAGCGTTTTTTTCCAAAGAAGACCGATAGAGTAAGTACTAGGCTTAGAAAGAATAATTTCTGGGGTCTATTTGTCCGAATTAAAGGCGGTGCTTCAGCATGGCCGCAGTCAGAATGACTGAAGAAATTTAAAGAATAAAAGAATATATAAGTGTGTGTGAGTGTGTGTTTGTCTTTATGAAGGGTGGGTGTGTTTGTGTATATGAATACATACACATACATACATAATATATATATATATATATATATACACTTCATATGTATAATTGCATATATCTGTGAAGCCGTCAATACCTACAACTCGGCTTTAGAATGTACAACGGTACTCGTTTAATTGCGATTTTTTTTTCCAATCAATATTGTTTCTTGGTGTTTTATCTACACGTTTTCGACAATAAAATGAATGAGTCTGTTTTGATGACCAAATAAAAAAGAATTTCTAGAACATTCGATATTCAAATGACCAGTGTTCAGTTCCTGCTATACAAATCGTTTGCCTACATATGAGTCACTTAATATTGAAAAATATTACATATTTCCTGTCAAATGAATATTAGTAGTAACGTTATTTTTCAAATCGCTATTTGTTGCAAGTTCATTTTATTGAATATGACAATATACTATATTAAATTCAATGATGTGTAACATATAATACACATTGTATCGGTATTTTGAAATATATGGGTAAAATACAAATAAAAAAATTATTTCTGTACTTGCATACAGGATGTAATAGACACGCTTTATATATATCCAAACGCACACATATATAAACACACACACACACACACGTACTCACACAGAGGCATATAAATGTGTAAATATACACATACTTTTATATATATGTGTGTCTATACATATATATATATATGCATATATATATAAATATATATATTTATACATATATACATATATATAATATACACGTATTTAAGTCTACATACATACATATTGACACATGCAGACATACATGTTTACACACACACACACACACACACACACACACACACACACACACATATATATATATATATATACATATATATATATATCCATATAGATGTACTGGGTAATACTTATTGGTTAATTTGCAATATTTACATCATGTATGTAGTATGACGGTATAGATTTTATGTCTGTTTTTTTTTTCCTACATTGAAATATTCTACAATTAATATTCTCGCTTTGTATAATTCTTTGTTGCTTATTGCTGCTATCAACTATTTATTCATCTGACTTTCTTTCGTCTTCTAATTTATTAAACCCTGCTATGGCTCCATCTTGTATAGGCATGAGCCTCCAAGGAGAAATTTTTATAATACTTTTAGTCTTTCGCGTATTTTCTTTGCAGCTTTTCTTGTAACAAAGTAATGCTTACATTTCAACGAAATATATTCTACCGTTGCAAGACTTTACTTGTAAGTGGATAAAAAACTTCTACGTCCAATTCTCTGTGTATATATATATATATATATATATATATACAGCGTCCCACATTATTAGGTAAATCAACATTCTCTCAATAAATGAATGTATATTCAATCAAAATCAGTTGTCTTCCCATTGAAGGTTGGCAATACATATCTGCGCATATTGTGCTAAAGTATATCGGATCAGCGCAGACGCTTACAAATGGCAGCCATTTTTGCGATTGGGCAACATTTTCACCGTCACAAATTATTAGGCAAATATAATGAAAATGATACTTGTGCCACAACAAACACTCATTTAATTCAACAGTAAAGGCTTAGCAAAATAATAATTCACAAGGGACAAAATGGTAAATATAATAATACGTTCGAATGAATATAATCAAGAGATTATGAGGTCATACAGCTTTTAATGTTTAATGTGTGATCCATCACATGCAATAACCTTCCATTGAATTCGTCAAGGTGATCATGTCCTCCTGTGTCAAGTTTTGACCAGCATCTACAATAGCATCCCAGAGGGCAACTTTCCTTTGAAACTGCCGTCCATCTTGGTAAGTGCGCCTCTGCAGGACACTCCACATGTTTTCAATAGGGCTTACTCAATTCAGAAGAACAAGGTGGCCACTCCATCAAACGACTTCCAGAGAAGCCTATAGCTTCAGGTTTTCATTAGAATTATTCGCTGCATAGGACGGGGCATTATCTTGCACGGAGGCCCGCTTTCTCTTGAATGAAAGGTTTTGCGTTTTGAGCCAGGGTTCGAAATAAGGTAACATGTGCTATCAATATGTCATCTTTATGACGTCTGGGATTTCCCATGACCCGACCAGCAAAGCACTAACGACGCCAACCCAAAATATGACCTCACCTCCCTCATGTTAGCGTCTCAAACTATGAGAGCGGTTCCCGCTGATTGATACCCAACATTTAATCCGGCCATCCGGTCCGTCAAGGGTAGCACAGCATTCGTCAGTGAACAGAACCATTGAAAAACTTATCTTCATGTATTCTTTTACCCATTATATATATATATATGATAACCATCAGCAAAGACTGGAAGAGTCCTCACTGCTTATCTATTTTACTATCACTAAGATTCAGTAGAATCTGATAATTTAGCTCAATCTCCACCTACATCCTTTTCTGTACAGATTCCCTGGTGTTAGGTTAATCCAAGGTGTAGATCATATTTAAGCAATAGATATTACAAGAAAAGCAAACGTCAATGTAAACTCGACAAATGTAAGTTGGGACGCTGTTGCAAGTATATTTGATGCGAAAATACAAAAGAATTCCTGTCAGTTTACCATGCATTTTCAAGAATTAGGAGTGCCACACTTCAGAGTACTTGAAAGAATATGCACAAAAAAACATATATAGTTTCTCGTAACGAATGACCTGAAATTTATCAATGGAATATGTTATCAAAACTAAAATACGCTGCAACTGCGTATGCACATAATACAACACGCGAGTGGTAATTTATAGCATTCAGAAAGAATTAAACAGCAAACAATTTCAATTTGGCGAAGTTGATTGTATCAGCTATACTACTAGCCAAATGATCCATCGATGTGTAGAACAATATGATGCAAACATTACTTCGTGCAGTGACAAATAGATCCTGACGTGATAACTGATTTAGAGTGCTCACTGTTCGAGCAAAATTAAGCAGAGCAAATTGATAGATATGACAACAATTATTTTGTAATATGTATCTATCTCGAGCAAGCTCGTATCTTTCCTTTAATATGGAAAACAGAAAGGATGCAATTGTACTATACATGTATGCAGATAAATGTCTTAATGAATACCCACGCACCGACTACCAACTGAGGATCTCACGCATAGTATTATAATAACCTACCATCATACACGTGTGTATGTGTGTATGTCTGTGCGTGTGCGTTCCCGTGCATACATGTACTATTACATCAATATTTTTGTTTATTTGCATTCCACATAAATAAAGCCTACTTGTGTTTATCAGCTCTATTACTCATATTTATTATGCATCGTGTACAAAGTTTATATCTATCTATCTATATAAATAAATAAATAAATATATATATATATATATATATATATATATATATATATATATATATATATATATATTGGGTTGGCAACTAAGTTCCTGCCATTGTTTTAAATTCTAATTTTTTAAAAGGTTTAATAAAAAGGTTTAATAAATATTAACAACTAATTAATCAATAATGTATTCACCCTTCTTGTTTACAATTTCTTCCCAACGCTCAACAAGACTTTCAATACCTCGTAGGTAGCAATCACCCGATTTCGACTCGAAAAATTTATCCTACCAAGCTCTCAATTCTGCATCAATATTGAACGAAACTCGAAAGATGTGGAAATCTGTTTGAGCTAAATCAGGAGAGTACGGCGGGTGTGGCAGCACTTCTCAGCCATGCGTTTGAATAGCTTCCTTGGTCATATTGGCGATATGAGACGGAAACTAGAAGAAGCTCGTCGTATATGTATACATATGTGTGTGTGTGTGTGTGTGTGTGTGTGTGTGTGTGTGTGTGTGTGTGCTTATGTGTGTATGTTTGTGTGTCTGTGTTTGTTCCCACAACATCGCTTGACAACCGATGCTAGTGTGTTTATGTCTCCGTAAAGAAGCGGTTTGGCAAGATGGACCGATAGACTAAGTACTAGGCTTACAAAGAATAAATTCTGGTGTCGATTTTCTCGATTAAGGAGGTGCTCCAGCATGGCCGCTGTGACATGTCTAGAAGAAATACAAGAATATAGGAATGAAAGAATACAATATATATATATATATATATATATATATATATATATATATATATATATATATATATATATATATATATATATATATATATATATATATATATATATATATATATATATACATATATATGCACACACACACATACACACACATACACACACACACACGCACACTTTGATCTTACACGAACTAACAGTGGGATTTACGTTTCCACAGATTAAGAGAATTTTAAGATTATTTATTTTTAGTTTGTGACTGTAAATAGCATCCCATGCCTGATTAAAAGAAACATTTATATAAAATGTATTTTATGGTTATTACTAGGAATTGTGAATGCAAGAAACATAGAATTAGCGTTTTCCATTCCATACATCCAATACTTTTGCGTTTACAGTGTATCTTGTATTCCGTTATGCAATATTGTCTTCCTTATGTAGCATCGCAATATTTGATTCGAGTCTGCTGTGACAGTTGATTGTCGCAGGTCGAGCAACAACGAAGACTTTTACTTTGTATTGCTTCCGCCGTAGATGAGTTTTAAAACGTTATCAATTCCATGTTAGCAATTTCATAATCGTTATAGAGCATACCACTCTTCCTTTCGCTGACTCACTCCTATTCTCTCCATGTATAAGTGTCTGTGTTTGTGTGTGTGTGTGTGTAAATGTAATTGTGTATGTTAGTAGACGCACACACAGAACACACATATACACACGCAATTGTGTATAATTTCATATATATATACATATACATATATATATATATATATATACACATGTATATATGTATATACATATATATTTACATATATATGTATGTATTTGTGTATGTTTTATATTGTGTGTGTGCGTGTGAGTGTGTGTGTGTGTGTGTGTGTGTGTGTGTGTGTGTGTGTGTGTCTCTGTGTGTGTGTCTATGTGTGCGTTGGCTTGAAGTTTGGTGATGCAAACAAGACTTGAAATACTTACAAACAACATTTCAAAACAAGACTACATATGCATTTTTTAAAACTAATAACTGGTAGAAGTTAGAGTGACTCGGGGTCGATCGTTTCGTCCATTCGCACTTATCGAATTGGTTTCAAATCAATGGGTCGCATGTTCATATATCCGGGATAATGGCATCTCTCTAGATTATATTATAAAAGCTGTTACCCGTGTCACGTGGATAATACATACTATTCAAATGGGTTGTCTGTCGCGCTGGTGAATGCATAAATGAATAAGCAGATAAGGAAACTTCTTTTCTATTCTAGGCACAAGGCCCGAAATTTTAGGGAGCAGTCGATTAGATCGACTCCAGTATGTAACTGGTACTTAATTTATCGCCACCGAAAGACAATCTCGGCGGAATTTGAACGTAAAGACAGACGAAATACTTCTGAACATTTTGCCCGGCGAGCTAACGATTCTTATTTCTTTACTGCCCACAAGGGGCTGCACACTGAGGGGACAAACCAGGACAGACAAACAGATTAAGTCGATTATATCGACCCCAGTGATTAACTGGTACTTATTTAATCGAACCCAAAAGGATGAAAGACAAAGTCGACCTCGGCGGAATTTGAACTCAGAACGTAGCGGCAGACGTAATACTGCTAAGCATTTCGCCCGGCTTGCTAACGTTTCTGCCAGCTCGCCTCAGATAAGGAAGGAACAGTGAAAGATATGTATGCATGCTGGCGCTCACTGAGAATACTGATAAATATAAAAACACTGTCCACATGAATATACTGACATACACATATATACACGTACAAATTCACACCCATGCATGCTCATGGATTCTCAAACACTCTCGCCCATAGATATGTGTATGAGTCGTTTCTATTATGCATGCATTTTGAGTGAAAGGGATTAGTCCATTGCCCCAACCTCAGTACTCCACTAGTACTTTCAGTTTAATCGCTCGCATAATGAAAAGTAAGGTCGAACTTCACGTCCGTAAGGACAGACGAAATGTCGATAAGTGATTCACTCGGCTGGCCAACCATTCAGTCATCTCACTGCCTTAGACATGTATACGTATTAACCATCTACAAACGGGAGTATACATAAATAGTTTCATAAATGTGCGAAAAAATATATATGATTGACCGCCAGCTACATAATTTTTTATTCTCTCTCTGTTTCTTTCCGCGTCTTCCTTTCTGATGAAGAGCGTAGGCTCCAAACATAAAAGAGTGTCTCACCTTACTGAGCGTTAAACTATTACACCTGCTTGTTGTTTATACACGTCTTTGTCTTTTGTTTTTCCGTAAATTTCAATCTGTATATATACATATATATATATATATATATATATATATATATATATATATATATATATATATATATATATATATATATATATATATATATATATATATATATATATATATATATATATATATATATATATATATATATATATATATATATATATATATATATATATATATATATATATATATATATATATATATATATATATATATATATATATATATATATATACATACATATATATATATATATGTATATATATATATATATATATATATATATATATATATATATATATATATATATATATACATATATATATATATATATATATATATATATATATATATATATATATATATATATATATATATATATATATATAACACAATCATAGAAAACGAACATTTTTTTCGAACAACGAAACAAACAAACAAACAAACAAACAAACAAACAAACATAGAAACGAGACAGGCAACATAAAGAACATTCCCTTCATCGGCTGTCTCCTGTTTAACGCCATGCATCCATTTCCAAGTAAGGTTTATCTTAATAATTCCGATGCGCACTCTTATCGAAGTAGCGTCTTGTTCCTACCTTCGAAACGCTTTGTATTTTTAAAATACATAATGCACACCACAAATATATACCTGTATGATGGTTAAAGTCAAGTTATTGTCATCTTTTATCTAAAATAGGGACATATTTTATGATGTGATGCTTAATGGGAAACTAGTGAAATCTAGTATATTGATTTATTTCTTAAGATCAACTCTCATATATAAAAGTGAATTTATGGTAATACATTTAATCATGTATGGACATATTAACTAAAATACATTGTCTTTTATTTCAGTTCTTTCTTTCTACGATATACAAAGAGATTAATGTACGGTTTGTGACAACAGACGTCTTTAACGATCTAAAATTTTATATATGTCAACTGTCAGCAGGCTCTCTTATCATCATAGCAGTAATACATTTGCAATTTGTATATCTATGTAAAAAAGGCCTGCTACCAATTAGTTTCTAATCAGCGAGCACTTAATATAAAATGAATTAAACTTTATAAAAGAGAATTACATACTCTAATAGAGGATTGCATTTTTCCCTCAAATATCTTTGGATTACTTGACATCAGAGACCACAACGTAGTTCGTAGAAATGTTGAATCCTTACTTACGCAATTTTCCTCATAAATAAACACCTGCCGTGCACATTTATTCCAAGCAGGCTAGTGATTTACACAAAGTTTAGCATTAGAATGCCCAATACATTGCTAAGCATTTTATTTACGTTTTCGCTTTGTATTTTCAAAATAGATAATGCACACCACAAATATATAACTGTATGATGGTTATATATAGATATACCATAGTCTGTTTAATAACCCGAAACCTTCCCAAAAATGTGCTTAAATGCGTCAATGCTTGAAAGCAAAATTTTGAAGGGATAGTATCGTTTTGGATATTATAGTAAGTGAAACTAACTTTGAATTGAAAAAATGCAGGCAATAGAGATTTTGCTTGTTTGAAATTGAACGGAATGCGATAATTAACATACAGTTTTGCTCAGGAGAATATATCACAAGGAACTCGACATGATCACACCTGTTAGTAAATATTTCAGAAACATTAGAAACTATTCAACAGAACTCTGAAGGCAATAGACTACTTAGAATATTATTTCATAGATGTTCCATTGAAGACGCTTCATGATTTACATAATAAGTATTTGATGCAGCAGTGGCAAAATTTTCGTGAGTACAATGTCATTGCTTCACACAGGCTTTCATTGACACTATTTTCCTTGTCGATATTTTACATACACAAACATGTATATATGTATGTATGTATGTATGTATGTATGTATGTATGTATGTATGTATGTATATATATATATATATATATATATATATATATATATATATATATATATATATATATATATATATATATATATATATATATATATATATATATATATATATATATACATACATACATATATATATATATGTATATATATATATATATATATATATATATATATATATATATATATATATATATATATATATATATATATATATATATATATATATATAAATATATATATATATATATATATATATATATAGGGCCAACCTACTACAATACTAGCAAGATGTAATTCTTTCATTCTCTACTTCTGATTAAATATTTGCTAAAAATTATAATGGAGTATCCTGTGTGTTTAAAACCGATATTATACACCCGAAGATGGTGTATTTCAAACTAATATAATGTTTGCATTGTTCGATGAAATGGAGCAGCATGAAACGTTCATAATGCACTAATACCTTGACATCCTTGCTACCTATTTTCTGATATATATATATATATATATATATATATATATATATATATTGTAATCGATACATATTTCTTGATAAATTGTAGTATTCTATATAAGATGCGAGAAAATGACTGACGATTATGCTCACACGCACAGAGACAGACATATGCATATAAAACAGACTCGGCCGACAGACTCATGAATTTGATGCAAAAACTGAACACACTAATTTTAATCTGTTGACGGATATATAAATATAAATATATATGTATATAGCAGAGTCTAGCCAAAAGTTAACCACTTATAGATACTGTGAAGGGACTAGAATATAAAATATCAGTTGCATTATGGAAGAACAGCGAATGTCATACCTACAAGTATACGATACTTACAATCCAGCATTAACAACAGACAAATGGAATTTAAGTACATTATATAAATTCTCAAACATAATAATGTGACTTTTGTTTTCAATGCAAACTGGGAAAAAATGTTTGCGGAATGAAATAGAAAGAGTCGGAAAATCACTGATAAGCAAAATGCATAATAACTATAAAATACGTCATCGTACAAGCCTGAAAAAAGAAAAGAGAGAAAAAAAAAGAAAGATAATCAAAGCAATGAAATCAGACACAATATATCTTGAGTACTCTGAGCTTCTTCTTGAGTACTTCTTCCAGAAAGGATTTTCATTTTATACTAATATAAAAATATTTTCAATGTCATCAGTTCTGGATACAGAACAATAACAATAAGGAAACATACTATTTACATCATAAAAATTATAAATTCCTAGAAAGATGAAGGAATTCATTTTTATCTGTTGAACTCGACGTAGATACCGCTTTAAATAATAACTGGCGAATATTGGCTAAAAACTGTTCGGACAGAAAATGTCGAAGCCTATTCATAGGACTCGTTCCCTCAGCTTCCATATATGATAGCTGTCATTCAACCATTGGACCAACGTTTCTCCTTACCAGCGAGAAATATTTGTGGGGTAGAATTGTTTGCTTGTTAGAGGCTGCCGTTTAGTTCAGTGTTGTACTAAACCAATGTAGCTGCATGTTGGGTACATATAGTTGTATACGTATATATAATTGTATATAATTGTATACGTATACAATTAT
>NC_142929.1:141974662-142017162 GCF_046866305.1 Octopus bimaculoides
CTGCTGTGCTGGAGCACTACCTTTAGTTGGACAAATCAGCCCCAGGTCTCTTGGGGAAGAGGTGTGGGTGTAGAGGGAGGGACGTGGCAGATGTGAAGGGTGGCGTGGTATCAATGAGTAGAGAAGGTGGTTAGGAGTGAAGAAGGGAAGTAGGTGTCACATGAAGAAAAGTGAGGAGGGAGTTGAGCCAATGTGACGCAAATGAGCGAAGGGAGAAGATCAACTCCTGTTCACGGTGAAAGTTGAAGTCCGGATGGCCCCGAAGACAACCCGAACACAGACATGTGTTGCAGTGAATGACTTGTAGTGTGTAAATGGCGCAAAACTGGGGTGTCATTGCTGAGTTTGATGTTTCGAAGGTATTTAGCGAACCGGTCAGCCAAGTATCGTCTCGTTTGACCGATGTGCAGAGAAGGGCAAAAAGAGCACGTGATGTAGTAAATGACATTGCTAGAAGTACAGGTAAAGGAGTCGGTGATATGATAGGGGCGATGTGTACCTGTGAGGATGATGGTGTTGGAGAAGTAGTGGCAAATACATCAGCGTGGGAGGGAGTAGTAGAACGAGCCAGGCTAGGACGTGGTGTTAAGGAAGAAACTGTGGACCAGGAGGTCACGCAGGTTGTGGGAAGATATGCGAAGTGGAGTAGTGGGACTGGAGTCGCCGGAAGGCTCAGAGAATTGTGCATTGGAGGGACAGGTTGGAGGGTTGATAGGTGAAGGGAAACTTGAGACGGGAAAGGGCGGGGCAGGTGCGGGGAGAGAGAGCGTGGAGGCACGTTCCATAGAACGTACCCTGGCAAGGGCTGTGTGGTGAGGGGATATCCACGAAGAATGAAGTGGTGAGCCATGACTTGATACTGAGTCTCAAAGTCATGGTTGTCGCTGGGGAGTAGGGGATGGAGAGTTTGGTATGTGTAGGGTGGAAGGAGCACTAGTTAAGGTAGGAGTGTGAGTCGGTGTTTTATATATACATTTATATATATATACAAACACCCCCCCACACACATATTTATATACATATATGTACGACAGGCTTCTCCCAGTTTCCGTCAACAAAAATCCTCTCGCAAGGATTTTCTCGGTCCGAGGCTATAGTAGAAGACACTTGCCCAAGTTGCCATGCAGGGTAACTGAACCCGGAACAATGTGGTTGAAAAACAAGCTTCTTAACAGACAGCTACTCCTGCGCCTATATATATGTATTTATCGTAAGAGAGAAAGAAAGAGATAGGTATACGTTGGTTTCACTTTTCACTATAACGAAACACAGCTTAAGTAGTCTTGCAAAACTTGTAACTTTATGTACGCCTATTTTGCTACTAAGGGATCATGGATTTTGATAAATCATGTAAATTATCAACCACCTTTTCACAAACATTTCTTCTTTCTTCTGTGTTTTATCTGATTTTTTGAAATTTAATTAGGGACTGCACTTATGGCAATATTTGTTTTCGTCTGTTAGAGCCCATATCTATTCGCCTTTACTTTGCAGCGAGATTTCAATTTTGAAGAGGTTCATTTGCTTTGTAATACGCATTGATACAAGAAGTTTTCTGTAGAGGTTTCGCTTGTGTTCTCTTAAATGCGTTCATGTAAATGGTTGCCCGCATGTGTATCTGTTGAACTCCGTATTCTTCTTCGTTTCTCTGTATGTCTATTGAAACATGTTCATGGCAGCATATATGCTTAAATTAAATAATAATAATAATAATAATAATAATAATAGTAAAAGCGTGTTTCCATTCGTGATATTTCTGCTATTTGAAATTGAATTAAATTAGAGATTAATAATGTAATTTACCGAATGATTGTGTCAGTTCGTTTGGGAAAAAATCAAGCATTTCCTATAAGATGAACACACTGGCAAATTTCAAAATATGCGCCAGAAGAGTTGTGAAACTGCAAATCACGAGACTTTCAACAATTTTTTCATAGCTTTAGTGAAGGTGTAAATCTTTATTCCGAATACCTTATTTAGAAGGGGGAATGAAAAAGACATACAGGCTATTAATCACAATTAATTAATCATGAAATACCTCGCATATTACGAATGGTATTTAGGGATATTTTGGATGTAGCAGCACCTGTTAGACAATGTTCTACTTAGGGGGCTTATTACGACCACAATTCATCGCAGTCTACAGCTAAATATCAGAATACTTAACTGCCAAGTAGCACATTTAGTTCCTTCTAATTAAATCAATTTTGCTTCAAAACCACATTTCCTTTTGTAAGAAAAATTATTCGTTCTTGTAAGTATTGTTTATAAAATCAACAGAGTAGTGTTAATCTTAATTAATTACAATGAATTGATTTACAATATCACGCATGTCATCGCCCATTTTACCGAGATTCCAAATGGCAAGTCATTTCTCGCAATTTATTTTATACATAATTGTGTTTATTATTGAGAAAGTTATATATATATATATATATATATATATATATATATATATATATATATATATATATATATATATATATATATATATATATATATATATATATGTATGTATGTATATATGTATGTATGTATACATATATATATATGCATATATATACAAGAGTGAATGGACAAGCGAAAGAAAAATGCATTCAACACGTAATAGTAGGAGATACATGTATAATTTTAAACAGGTATATATACACACAGATACATACACACGCACACAGTTACTGCTACACACACACGCTACCATCTACACACACGCTATCACAGACAAACATGTTATCACACGCGCGCGCACTCACCCACATACTCTTAAATACTAAACTTTTTTTACAGTCTCCTATCTTAGAAAGCACTTCCATTTTGTCCATATACTTCTGGTCTTTCCAAAACGTAACTACATGTGGATTATTGACGATTTTTGCTCCGGCTTCCTTTTCTTTGGACTTTCCTCTGCCTCCACTTTCTGAAGAAGAACATTGCTTGAAACGTAAAACACCCTTTGTTTCCTTCCCGGAGCGTCTTATTTATACTTTGCCTTACTACGTCTTCGCCTTGTTGGTTTCTTCTTATTTTTTTCGCTATTTTTTTTATTAATTATATACAAACACACACATACACACACACACACACACACACTCACACACACACACACACACACACACACACACACACACACACATATATATATATATATATATATATATATAATAATAATATTAAGGATAAAAATCTAAATTTACAGGTAAAATCTCAATTTAATTCAATTTATCAAAAATTAAAATTAAATTAAGCTTCACATTATATAATATATAAATATATAATTTAGAGAAAAGACCCAAAGTTCATGAACTCATCTATGAAAATCCACAGTCACATATAGAAAAAATTAATAAGTAAATACACTAAAAAGAAGTATAATAAAATACAAGTAAAAATCATAAAATAATAATAATAATAATAATAATAATAATAATAATAATAATAATAATAATAATAATAATAATAATAATGATAATAATAATAATAATAATAATAATAATAATAATAATAATAATAATAATAATAATAATAATAATAATATATATAACATACAGAAAATTGCACTACTGGGTACTGCACACATTCTACGCAAAACACTTTCAATACAGTAAACATAAGAGCACCACAGCAAACCACAGCACATACCCAAGGCGCACAGAGCTGCGCTCGGTTGTGAAGTGAAAGCACGTTATAAAAATAAAACTACTGAACAATAATAATAATAATAATAATAATGATGATTTTTACTTTGTATTTTATTATTGTTCTTTCTAGTGTATTTATTTATAAAATGTTTCTATGTGACTGGATTCTCATGGATGAGTTCATGAACTTTGGTTCTTTTCTCTAAATTATATATATATATATATATATATATATATATATATATATATATATATATATATATATATATATATATATATATATATACATACATATAAAAACAGCTGGTGCAATCATTCTATCCGCAATAAAGCACCATTCTTTTCTACTTTTGGTTTTCGAGTACTATTTTCTCCACTCTGTTTTTGTACTCACATATCAACACAGACTTGCACACACAATTATGGATATGTATATGTATGAGTGTGCGTGTGTGTGTGTGTGTGTGTGTGTGTGTGTGTGTGTGTGTGTGTGTGTGTGTTCGTATGTGCGCGTGAATGTGTGCATATTTCAGTGTGTACTATTGGAGTCATCGAGAAATTGCTACAGCGTTTACGATATCTAATTAAGGCAATGTATGCTTGGTGGTATTCCCCATTTAATCTTAATTAATTGAAGTTATTGGATTCCGTTCAGTCTTTCAATATAAAAATTTTGAATACTGAAAGTTATGGATCGTATCAGTAAATGTGAAGTATTTATGAAATAAACATGTAGTACTGCATTGGAAATTAAATTTTATTCTTCACAAATATATTTGAGCCTCTTTATTATGGCTTCACCAGTTAGAAATAATATGTGAAGTCCATAAAGTACGGAAATAGATGGACAAAGAAGTGCTTTCTAAGAAAGGAGAGTGTAAAGAAAAGTTTGGTATTTTTGTGTATGTATGTGTGAGTACATGCGCGTGTG
Source organism: Octopus bimaculoides (assembly GCF_046866305.1). Taxonomy (NCBI): domain Eukaryota; kingdom Metazoa; phylum Mollusca; class Cephalopoda; order Octopoda; family Octopodidae; genus Octopus; species Octopus bimaculoides. Next base: position 141,979,232 of record NC_142929.1, read on the forward strand.
ATAACACGTGCGTGTGTGTGTGTGATAGCGTGTGTATGTATATAGTAGCGTGTGTGTGTGCGGCAGTAACTGAGTTTGTGTATGGGTTTCGTGGTAGTGATATATGTGTGTGTAAAGTAGCCTCTGTGTGTGTGTGGTAACGTATGTGTGTGCGACAGTAACTGTGTGTGTGTGGTAGTAACTCTGTGAGTTTATGCGCGTGGTGGTAACAGTGTGTGTGCAGCTTGTGAGGTATTCCCTTTTCTGGCACGCCTACTCGGAAATCATTTCCGGCTACACATCAACAGTAACGACATAGACGGCACTTAAATATTTCATTTAACCTGTTGCGCTATGATGTGCAATCTTCACAGTATATTGTGACTATTCAATAGTAGTTCACACATTTACCCACCTTCTATAACTTTTTTTGTTGAGCGTGGATATATTTCCATCTTGATAGGATCTTGCAAAACTATTTCGTTGATAATAACATGCTCTGTAATTTAAACTTTGTACCATTATTATTCATGTAAATACTGTGCTAGGATATACGTAAAACTACTCTTTTCATGTCTTTAAATCTTCTATTGTTTCTGTTCAACTGCTCTTCATGGTACTTCAATGAATGTTACCTTACCATATCAAGTTTCAATGTAAATCTTCAAGCTCTTAACATTAGTTTATCCTCCAATCGTGTATTCTACTAAAATATCGCATCTGTAATATCTACTCGTGATCTGCATCTAATGTGTTGTTTATCTTCTGTATTTTGGAACACACACACCAAAGTATGCTCAAGGCAGACTAGCGTAAGCCGATGTATTGAACCATGATCACAACATATTTCATTCCGTACATTGACGAACTACCCACCGTCACTGCCATTAAAATTCTTTGTTTTGAAAATGATGACAACCGTATATTTAAATTTCTGTTTACAAGCAGCAACATGATGCAGAACAACATTTCCTATCGGATATATAATTCATAATTATATTGTCGCCTTCTATGTAATATTCAATACTGATAAAATAATCTATTTTATTTAAACATTACAATGACGCGATCACAAAACCAAACAAAGGACTGCAATTGAACATTACGCTTTTTGTCATATACAACATACAATTAGATTCTTAAAATGAAATGTCTGACAAAACACTATGACTTGTGCAATTAACCACTACAAACACCAAATGACCAAAACTAGTCGCCTATCGTAAAACGAAAATATTCTTCGACAACAATGTGTTGACACTCTCTGCAATGATAAAGAGCGATTTAAATCAGATTACTTTACCTATTTGTGAAGCAGTCCTGTATGAACATATACAATCTCTACTTTGAATATAATGTCATTTAATCATCTGGAAATATTTTACTATTCAAAATATTTTAATCATAAACTCATGAAAATTTTGTTCCATTTTGCACTGTTTCTATTTTTACTCTAACGTCTGATAATACTTCGATGTTGGTGACAGCCTGAACCCGCCTCCTCCTCTGTATGAAATGATCATTCCATTTTATCCATTGTTCCAGTATTTATCGGGGGAATACTTAAACCAAACATAACTTTCTAGAAATTAAACTATTTCGAACTTCGTTTATAAACAGTTTGAAAATGCCATGGAAACTGACATCCCCAGCCTGAATCATATCAAAAATAAAAACAAATATTAATCTAAAAATAGTTTGGAAGTGTTTGAACGAACCAACTATAACAATTAAAATGATATATAGCAGTCTTAACATTGTTTTAATACAGAAAACAAACAAATTGAAAACAAAAACGATCTCTGTTGTATCACCTCTAATTTAACCATATTTTAAAACTTTCAGATTTTAATTAGTTCCTGAGAATTTATTACTAGAATTGATACCTATGTTAAAATATTGTAAGACCAATTATTTTTTCTTTAAATTAATAAAACAAATATATTAATTAAACGTAACACACATCAAAAATACAAAATGGTCAAGAAATGTGTACTGTTAAAAGTAATAAATAATATCTATTTTTTGTTTTGATAAGGATAAATGATCTGGAAATAATGTAATTTGTTGCAAACGAGAGTCAGATTAACACTAAAATTAAATTACATCTTTTATAATTGTAATGAATCAAAGAATAAACAATTCTGTGTTTTCAATTTTCTGTATGTGGAATATATAAATATTGTTTAAGACAATCTCAACAATAAGATCGATTACCACGAAGTAATAAATAAATGAGATATTTATTTTTAATAATTGTAATGAAAACCAAACAACGAGATCACATCGTCTGAATACAATAAGCGTGTCTGTAACAATGTTGAATTACCACAAATGCACGACGTCAGAAATGTTTCAATGGAATCTGGCAATATTTAATTCTATCGTCCAATGTAAGTTGAAAGTAACTTCGAAGATGAACTTAAAGTATCAGTTGAACTGAGTAGTAAATAGATACTCTGACTACCTTAATTCTCAACCGATTTTGCTGCGACTCCAGCAGTAAATTCTTCTTCAAAAAGTCGAGTTAACGGTTTCCTGAAGATAACATGAACGCCGCTCGGGCTCGAAAGATTGACCGTTATGTAAACTTCCTCGAGGAATGAGAAGACGCGGAGCGTTTTCCATTCGAAACCGGATGTAGAAGGTTTGTTGGACACAGTGTGAGACGACTGTCGTTATGATTAGGCCTAACTCATCGTAAAGTAAATACCACCATGACCGATATCCCAGCTACAAGGGAAAAGGCTAGCCACTGGATTTAACTAAGAGACGATGAGCGATTACGAGAAGAAGAATGAGCTTTATTTGATAACCAGTTGATCTAGCAAGGGTGGCCTCATATCAGTGAGTGGGGTGGTGTGCATCAAGTATGCGAAGTTCTCGACTGGCAGCACTTGCATGTGCAAGTTGTTTGCAGAACAACAATGTCGTTAACATGTGGAATTGTCGTATGTGATATCTGAGAAGTAGCACTAGTTAGAATCTTCTCTATCTTGATTAAGTCATCTTTTAGAAAGTATAATCTACACATGAAGAGAGGAGTCAGCCGTGACATATAGGAACATAGTTGGTTTGTCTTCTGTATTTGGAAGAGTTTCCCCAGGACTGTTTGTAGGTTATTTTTCTTCTTTGCATAGCGTCCTGAATAGCGCAGTCTGTAAACATAATAAAATTGTTGTTACAGACACGTTCGATTCTGTAAGTTTGGTATTTGAAAGGGCGCATGGGTTTGGTGTATTTTAAATCTACAGCTTGCAATATTTTGTAACGTTGCATATATATATATTTTAAAACATTTTTTTTATTAATATCATGCAAATATTTTAGCGCGCATAGATGTTCTCAGGGAGAATAATCCCCGAGAGATGAATTTATTAATTATGAGCTGCTGGACAATGAATACCGTTTATAAGAGACACCAAATTTATTTCAAATTTTGTAACATTTTCTTGGCAAGGGTCGATAAAGTGAGCACTGGGGAAGATGTAGCCAATCTGCTCCCTCTTCCAAAATTGCCGGCATTGTGCCAAAATTTGAAACCAATATTTATTGGAAAAATCTACATAAACCTACTTAAGGCGGTGCTCCAGCATGGCCGCAGTCAAATGACTGAAACAAGCAAAAGAGTAAAAGAGTATAAAGAAAACTACTTTCTCGTTATTGAATGCGTTTGCTTAATTTGTATTTAGAATACCCAAAAATTTGTAGTCAGCATCAAAAAGTGAAAGCTTCATTCAGCTACGTTCTAAAGAAAAAAAGAAATGGAACATGTCCGGTCAGCTATCCAAATCTCTATTTTAGAAACATTGTTTGAGTTAAGTATGATGGATGGAGCCCTTGTACATTTCATAAAAATGTCAAAATAAGGTGGTCAATTGTTCGATTATTTTCAAATGTGTTAAAGTGATTACACTGGTTTACAGAGAAATTGAGTCTGACATAAAAATAGTTGTTCTTGCCTAAATCTTAATAATTACGTTATTAAGATTTTGCGGCAATTCACGTAACTAATATATGCGATCAATTTTTATTTTGTTTTCCAGATTTTTGTGATATGATACATATCTCTACAATAGATTGAGGCACTTCAAAACACCGAGGATGCATCAACAAGGCAAATTCATTTTCTACGTGTCTGCAGATTTCACGACAGTTGCATAGCGCCGAACGATTACATCCTTCCTAAGAAGTGATTACTTTCATTATTTTGACTGTAAAATTGGAGATCAGGACAAATCATGGGCCCCATACATCTGCTGTAAACCCTGCTGCAATAGACTAAGTGCATGGTTTAACGGCAAGAAAGCAGCCTTCAACCTTGCTGTCCTGATGGTCTGGAGAGAGCAACGAAGCCATGTAGGTGGTTGTTATTTTGGTCTAACATATAGAACAGGTTTCAATGCTTATTCTAGAATAAAGATCAAATATCCCAACCTTCCTTCAGATATGAGACCTGTCCCCAACTCGGATCATCTCCCTGTCCCTACACTCCCAGGAAATAAGAATCTTCTTCCTTCATCAGATTAAGAAATGTCTTCAGGGGAAGGTTCTACCTAGTCGATCTCTTCTGAGGTTAATGTCTCTGTTTATTCAGGAGTAAGTGGCAATGAGGCCTACTGGATCACGCAGGAAGACCTGAATGACCGTGTTTGTGATTTGTAGCTATCTAAGCAGCAGTCAAAGCTCCTGGCATCCCGGCTTATGCAGTGGAACCTGGTCAAAGCAGATGTAAGTATCACCAGAATTTTGCTTCATTCTTCGACATGGAAAATAGGTTTGCCACTTCACAAATATCTTCAGTTTGTTCACTTTCCTTGGTTTCCCACCAATCCCTCAGACTGGTGTCTTTTCATAGAGTCTTCCAAGTGAAGCCTGAAGGCTGTGCTCCAACGCAATGGCAATAAACACCCGCAAAGGAGTCGTATGACAATATGGAGCTCCCTTTTGGAACTTGCCAATTACAACCAGTACCAGTGGAGTCTCTGTAGGAGACTGAAGGTAATCGCATATGGGTATGTAAGCGGACTTCACAAGTACTGTTACTTTCTCTATCTCTAAGACAGTTGGGTTGTGTCCAAGCACTACAAGCAGAAGGACTGGGGATCTAGGAGCACTTTCGTGTCTGGTAAAAATAGTGTCTAAGAAAATACTCTGGTGGACATGAGCAAGGTGCTTCTTCCTTCTTTTTATATCAAGCTTGGTTTAATGAAGAATTTCGCGAACGCCATGGACACAAATGGTGCTGCCTTCCAATACTTGTGCATACTGTTCCCAGCTCTCAGTTCTGCTAAGCTCAAGGAGGGCATCTTCGTCGGACCTCAGATCCGAGAGTTGCTGAAGGATAAGGACTTTGAAGAGCTTCTTAACTGAAATCATGGGAATTATTTAGCCTTGTGACGATATAGGATGCCGAATGCCACTCAGAATTTATTTTCTACACTCCAACCTCAAATTCTTCTCACCAAAGCTTGGAGCAGCGAGTGATGAGCATGGAAAAAAGGGTTTCACCGAGATATTATTAAGATAGTGTGTAACTAGAAAGGCAAGTAAAACCACAGCATGATGGAGGACTTTTGTTGGGTGCTCTTGCCTGACATCCTGGAGGCAAAGTACACAAGATCGTTAAAAAAAAAACTCACTTCTGTTTGCTGTACTATGTTTTAAGTGTATTGTATTATCCAAATAATTTAGTTCCATCAATGCTCTGTATCTCTGCTGTTTTTGTTTCTGTAATATGCCTATGTAACAGATGAAATAAACACATTATATTTTGAATTTATATGCAATATAATTAAAATGGGATATGTGAAAGCAAAAGAAACTAGAAGTGATAGAGCAAAACTGTTCCGAAAATTGAATTCACCACATCAAAATTAGTAAAATAACACCTATTCACATCCTTGCCTTAGAGCAAAAAAAAAAAAAAATTGTAAACCAGTGCTATAGAGTGTTCCCAAGAGGGGATAACGGTGGTGTCTTCAAGTTTTCAATGTTGATTTTCCCCTTGGAGTGTCGTATTTCTTGCTGATAGGCAATTGTGTTTGGAGAGTTAGTTCAGCTTTCATCATCCTTGGATAATTTATAAAACTATATTTCCATTTCTAGTTTATTTCAGTGGAATATTTGCTGCACGTTCGTTTTATTTTATGAAAATCTTCTATCATACTTACTCTTACTTGAAGAATTTCTTTTGTTAGGTGCTAAAAGATTTGTTGTATATATGCCTGATATTGTTTAACTTGTATATTTAAGGTTATTTTCTTTTATTTTCCGGTTTGTGCATTTGATTATTCCTTTCCTGATTACAATATTTTCATAGTAAAAATATTGACAGCATTTTAGAGAGAAGAAGCACATTTGGTGCGAATTTTACTTTCCTATTTGACGTTATATGAACAACTTCTGTATTTGAGATTGTGTTTAGGGTTATGGTGTGAACATCATTTCCTGTCAAGCTGTTATGACAATAGCATATAGGAAAATGTAATAAATAACAGTCTTTTGTTGTTTTTGCCATTATATACAAATGATATTAGTATAATGTTTCCAGGATCACTACTGATCACAGAAGTCGTATTCAAGTAACGTTGCTCTGCAGTTGGCGATAAATATCATCATGTTGCTGGATGAAACCCGGATGCACTGAAGTGGTGTGAGTAGAAATAGAATACGACAGTAAAGCCAATATCATAATAATCGAGAACTGTTTAATGATTATAATAGCGTAATTAATTAGCAACTGACCTTATGACGTGCGGTCAAACTTAATGCTTTTTGTGTTGGCAAGTGCAATTTCATATTTAACCAACCGCTTGTTCACAAGAAGAAAGAAGTGTGCGATATCTCGTATTTGACGTTTTCATATTCTCACAGTAGCTTACTTACCAACCACATGGTTCCGGGTTCAGTCCCACTGCGTAGCAACTTCGGCAAGTGTCTTCTACTATAGCGTCGGGCCGACCAAAGCCATGTGAGTGGATTTGGTAGACAGAAAGTGAAAGAAGCCCGTGATATATAAGTATATGTATATATGTGTGTGTGCGCGTGTTTGTCTATCTTTCTTTGTCCCCATAACATCGGTTGACATTCGATGCGGTTCGGCAAAAGAGTCCGATAGAATAAGTACTAGGCTTACAAAAAATAAGTCCTGGTGTCGATTTGCTCGACTAAACGTGGTGTTCCAGCATGGCCGCAGTCAAATTACTGAAACAAATAAAAGAATAAAAGAGTAAAGATATATATATATATTGGGGGGTGGGGGTTACAACAGAAGATAGTTTTTTTTTGTTTTTTGTTTTTTGGGTTGAGGGTTTGGAGACAATGGAAGATGTATAAGCAGATAGATAGACAGATATGTTTCTTTATTAGCCACACAGGGCTCAACACAGAGGGGACAAAATACAAATGTAGAGTTTTTTTCTTTTCGAGGGGGGCGAAAACAAAGCAGAAAAAAACAACAAAAGTGGGGACAACGATTAAAAAAAAAACATCGCAAAACGTTTGGGGTATTTACAACAAATACGAAATAATACAGAAAATTCCCAATAAATGGGGAGGTTATCCGTGGAAAGAAAAACCTACGAAAAGACCACGGTAACCTCGGTCCATAGTGTCACAGTTTGTTAAATAAAATTTCTTTTATTTATGTAAGAAACGTAAGTAACTCTCTGTTTACAAAATTTTAAAACGTTTTATAGAATCATGGTCAAGGTGGCTTCGTCATTTATACGTGCCATTCTTGCTACATGTATCCATCTTTTTTCGAAACATTTGCTAGACAACTCTACTCTCACCTTCCTTTTCAAGTGATACTTGAAAAAGTTGATGAGAGATTGACCAGAGAGGAAAGTATTTGTCTCTAATCCTTTCAGACGCGTCCACCAGATGCATTCTTTCGCCATAGCCACAAGTACGATAAATACAGCTCTTCCTTCCCGTTTAAAGGAAGGAGGCGTGACGATATTGACGATAGACTCGGTTGATAAACCGACTCGTCCCACACGCGACAGCAGTCGTTCGACATAAGCCCACAGCTCCGAAATGGTTGGACACCGCACGAGTGCGTGCAGAACGGTTTCATCGCTCTGACCGCATCTCGGGCAGGTCGGCTCCGCATTTCGCGAGCCGTGTCTATAGAGCTTATCCCGAACAGGTAGCGCCTCTCGGTAACACTGCCAGGCCAGGGATCTCTGGAAGTTGTCCATAGGTCCCGGCCCGAAAGTCGTCCTGAACAGGCGGGTCAGGTATTCCTCGTCGACGCCCAGGTTCGCCCCGAGATCGTCGTCGTACCTGCCCTCCACTAATCCCCTATAGAATGACTTCGTTGTGATGCAGCCGCTCAAGGTCAACCCGGGACGGCAAAGTTGTTGCAGAGCAACGCGACACTCACGGTGCCATTCGCCATTCCTCGGCCTCTTTTTGATCCACGACTGCAGCTCGGTCATGGAGACGAGCTGCGGGAAAGCGCGTCGCACAAACGGCGACCACACCTGCTCACCGTCGTCTACGTAGAGCCGGAGATGTCGCAGTCTCAGCGCATGTCTGCGCATCATCAACCACGGCATGCCCAGCCCTCCTTTCAGCGGGTGTTGGCAACAAACGGATCGCCTCACCATCGGAACGCTTCCTTTCCACAAAAAGCGGAAGAGGATGCGCTCCATTTCGGGACAAGGCACGACGGTCAGGCGGTATTCGAAGACGGACGCGATGTACGCGTTCGCCACATCCGCCCGACCTTTTAGGGACAGCTTCCTCTCGGACCATTGCCGGCAGAGAGTGGCCACCCTACTCGTTATCTCGTTCCAGTTCTTCTCCATTTGCAGGTCCGGACCGAACCAGACTCCGAGCAACTTGACCGGACCGTCCGTCCAGCGTCCCACTACTGAGGCGCTGCCGGACGGCATGGGCTTGCTTCTCCAGGTGCCGAGCAGCAAACCCACCGACTTATCCCGGTTGATTTTCGCTCCCGTCACCGCTTCGTAGTCTTTCAGCGTCTCGCCGACAAGCTCGATGTGCTCGTGGCTAGACGCTATGACGGTGACGTCGTCCGCGTATGCCGACACGCGCGTCCAACACCCCAGTTCTCGTGGGATGCCCCTCAGCGTCGCCAGCTTCCGCAGTAGTGGCTCGAGAGTCAATACGTACAGGAGCGGTGACAGGGGGCATCCCTGACGAACCGAACGTGCAATGTCGAAGGGTCCCGATAGACGTCCATTGACGCGAACAACCGAACGGATGCCTATGTACAAGGCAGCCATCCAGCCGCGGAAAACGGGACCGAAGCCGACCGCTTCGAGGACGGCCTCCAAGTATCGATGGTCTACCCTATCGAAAGCTTTGGATTGATCCAAATTGATCAGGGCCCCACCCATGCCAGGTTCCTTAACTACCCTCTCTATGATGTAGCGCACCAGATGGAGGTTGTCATGGATGCTCCGGCCCGGCACGGCGCACGTCTGCTCCGTGCCGACCAGTTTCTCGATGACAAGCGCCAACCGCTTGGCTAGCACCTTGGCCAAAATTTTCAAGTCTGCATTGAGCAGAGTGATGGGCCTAAAGTTATCTATGGCGTCCCCCTTGTTTCGATCTTTCTTCAGCAGTGTTACCGCTCCTCGGCTCACAAAACCGGGAATGCTCCCGTTCTGCTGCCAGTTGCAGTACACGGCCGCAAAGACGTCTCCAAACAAGTCTGGCATACAGTTGTAAAGCTCGTAGGGCAGACCATCTAAACCCGGAGATTTGTCCGTCGAGCAACCCGCCATCGCGTCCCTCACCTCCTCCGCCGTGATGACCCCTTCGCAGCACTCCTCCTCTCTTACCGAGAGTCGTGGCAAGCTGTGCAGGTAGGCACTAAAGTCCACCCTGCCTTCTCGCTCGCCACTTCTCCCGAACAGTCGGGCAAAATGCCGCTGAAACGCCTTGCACATCTTGCTCGGCTCGAGCAATTCGCGCCCCTGTTCGTCTACCAGAGACCGGATGGTGGCTCTGTTACCCCGCTGCGCCTCCGCCACCCGGGCCTCTCGTGCGGCTCCAACACCTTCATTTCTCAGAGCACGCATCCTTGCCCTGACAGCACACCCTTCGTGTTTAGCATTGAAGTGTTGGTCGAGGGCCAACCTCGCCGCTAAAACGTCGGATGCGATGCCACTTCGCAATGCCTCTTCTAACTTTATCACTAGCTTCCCCTCTACTCTGTTCCTCTCTACAGCTAGTGCCCTGCTATACCTTATTGCTTCTGCCCTTACTGCTCTCTTGAGGGCAAACCACCATTTGTTGTTGACGATGGCTCCCGTCAAAGCCCTCTTTACTAACGTGCTAATCCGGTCTCTGAAAACCTGTTTCGACGGGAAAGACGCGTTTAGTTTCCAGTAACCTGCCTATGTGCCTTATCTAAGTCTAGCGTACACGTCACAAGTTTGTGATCCGTGTAGCTGATTATGTGGAACTGTGGACATCCTAAACTATCTCTATCTCTTGTCCTACACACTATCCTATCTAGATACGATCTCGACGACCCAATGCGGTTGCTCCAAGTCCACGTTGGCACATTTGGGTGGTCGAGTCGGTACCTGTCAGACAACTGGAAGCGTCTGAGCAGGTCTATGAGGCCTTTGCATCCCCTTCTAGCTTTGTCACTCCCCACGTAGTCTAGATGCGTGTCCAAGGTAGCATTCCAATCCCCCACTAAAAGTAAGGGACGAGACGTTCCCAGGAATACTTCTAGACGTCGAAAGAAGTCTGACCGACCTGTTAAAGGAGGCACATAAACTGCCAGCAACCGAAAAGCGCCTCCATCGCTGCCGTCCACATCTAGGACAACCAGTCTACCCTCCGGGTCCGTAAATATCGTCTTTACTTGGAGATCTAGACTCTTGCGAAAAAGAACCGCCGTGCCAGTACCGCCCATCCTCGGCAGACAGGGAGAAAAATAAATGTTAAACTGTCCGCTAAACATGGATTTTAGGGCCCGCGGTTCATGGAGTCTGGTCTCACTAATGGCTATGATATCCAAATTGTGTGACTTGATGTCATTTAAGAGGTACCCTTGTTTCCAAGGCGACCCCAAGCCACGCACATTTACACAGCCAATCTTCACCATGATTCTATCAAAATTTGTGTTTTACACACGAAAGGAGAGGGAGAGAGTTACTTACTGTCCGAAAGTTCTTGGCTCTTGGACTCACAACCTTCTCTCAGAAGGTTTTTGTATAGTTTTTTTTATGCATATTTTTGGAATCTCCCTACTGTATCCGGGTAGAGAGATTTCAGTGTATTGTATGTGCTCCGTGTTACATGTATGATTTTGATGTGTTGTGGTGGTGTTGTGCGTGGGTGATTGCTTGTTTTCGTGTCATTATCTGTTATGTTAGTGTTTGACCTAATGAATTTCATTATGTCTAGATTGTTTGTGTTTATCGCTGTCAAACTTGTTGTGGGGTTCTGTGTTGGTGCGTTTGTGTTGGTGTTTTTGTTTTCTGTGGATGTGTTGGTTTCGGGGCTGGTAAACCTCAGCGCTTTGTTTGTTTGTTTTTCCGTTCTTTTTTCCCCCTTTTTCTTCTTCCCCCCGTGGCCACTTGCCAAGCCTCTGTGTCATCTTCATCTGACATGTCGGAGGAATCGGAGGGTGGGAGGGGAAGGGTGTTGGGGTCTATTTTTGTGTGGGTTGATTTTGTTGTTGGTGGTGTTGGTGCTGTTTCGTGACAGTTGGGATGTGGTGTTTTGGTTTTAGGGAGTGGGGCGGGAGTCTTTTTCGTGTTCCCTTCTTGTGGGGTTGTTGTTGTTGGTGTTGGTGGTGGTGATGGTGCTGATTCTGTTCTTGGTGGTACTGGTGGTGTTTTTGTTTGGTTCGGCTGTGTTGCTGGCTGCTGGCGTTTTTCCATTTCGTTGTACAACTGCTTGACCAGTTGTGCATATGGCGGTGTAGGCAGTAATGCTGTTTTTTTCTCGTGCTTTTCTTGTGGTTGTTGTTGTTGTTGTTGTTTTTCTTTGTATTGTTGCCGTTGTTGTTGCCTTTTCTTCTGGACTACTGGGCATGTTTTTTGAAGGTGAGTTTTGCTACTACAAACGTAGCAAACTGGCCTTCTGCCTTCGACGAAAACATGAAAAATTGAATCCTCAGTTAATTGGATTCTATGTGGAATTTTTTCCCAGTTTGCAGGATCAATTTGTACCAGGAGTTGAAATTCCTGGCCAATCCAGTTTTGATTGCAAACGGCAGATGCTTCTAGTATGTTTATCTCCTCCTCTATGCCTAGACATATGGCAGATACTAGCCATTCTTCCTCAATTTCAGGAGGCACATTCGAAATTTTTATTTTCGTAACCCTACGACCAAGGTACGTGGGGATCATGAGCAGGTTCTCATGCTGTAATGACTTAGTGGAGAGGTCCTTCGCTCGCTGCTCGCTGTCTAGTCTTACTTCTATCGTTCCGAATTTCAAACCTCTCGTTATGTAAGTCTTGTAAGACCAAATCGGCTTTAAGCATCTCTCAACATTTTCTTGTGTGAGTTTTTCCACTGTCTTTGTCTTTAAATTAATGGTTCTGTAGATGATAGTTTTTTTTTCGATGTTTATCTTAAAGTCCGCGGGCGTTTGAAGATGGACTGTAACGTCCTTTTTACTTAGCATGCTTTTGCATGCAAGTAATTTCTCTTTCGATATATTCAAAATTCTTTTCCTATGCTTCAAAGCCTCGGCAAAGTTCGTTGTGGTGGTGGTGGCGGTAGTGGTGGTATCAGTGGTGAGGACAGTGGTTTTGTTAGCAAGGACATTTGTATCCTTGTTGTTGCTGCTGCTGCTGCTGCTGTTGTTGTTGTTGTTGTTGTTGTTGTTGTTGTCACTGGTTACGTTGGCAGGCAAGACTGCTGTAGCAGCAGAGTCTTTCTTTTTCTCCATTCTCTCCTTTAACTGTGAGGAAGGAAGACTAGGAAATTCTTTTTCGAACGAAACACTGCAGAATGCAGCGACGTTTCACAAAAATTTTCATGGCTACAAGACGCCATCGTCTCAAGAAAATGGCTAGAAAGCCGAAATTGGTTTTTATATCCTGGAAATGTGCCACACAGGGCAGATTTCCGTCGCAAAAAACTTGCACCAGAGAGTCTACAAGTTGTTATACAACTTTGTACATAAAATAAACTTTACAAACAAGCTTTTTAAAACATGAAAAAGGCAAAACTTACGGAGCCGACACGTCTACCGTCCGTCCATAGAGATAGATAGATAGATAGACAGATAGATAGACAGACAGATAGATAGATAGATTGATAGTCAGACAGATAGAGAGATGGATGTGGTAAAAGAGAGAGAGAGAGAAAGAGAGAAAGAGAGAGGGACAGAGAGAGAGAGAGACAGAGACAGAGAGAGAAGGGTCATTGTATTGATATGGTCTTTTTAAGGAGTGTCAAATAAATAAATAAAAAAAATAAAGGTAAAAACTTGTTCACTACTTACTCCCTAGAAACCCTCTCAAAACAATGGAATAAGTAGTAAACAAGTTTTTACTCTTATATTTTTATTTATTTATTTGACACTCCTTAAAAAGACCATTTCAATACAATGGCCCCTCTCTCTCTCTCTCTCTCTCTCTCTCTCTCTCTCTCTCTCTCTCTCTCTCTCTTTTACCACATCTATCTCTCTATTTGTCTGACTCTCAATCTATCTATCTATCTGTCTATCTATCTATCTGTCTATCTATCTTCCATTGTCTTCAAAGCCTCACCCCAAAAAACAAAAAATACAACAACAAAACAAAACAATGTTCTGTTGTAAACAAAACCCCCCAAAAACCCCTGTTTTATATAAATAAGCAAGATCTCTGTATTCAGACAGAATTAAATTTGACAAGTTCGAAAGACGAACGAAAGAAATAATATAACATCTTTTACTCTTTGACTCTTTAACTAGTTTCAGTCATTTGACTGCGGCCATGCTGGGGCACCGCCTTTTAGTCGAGCAAATCGACCCCAGGACTTATTGTTTGGAAGCCTAGTACTTATTCTATCGAACTCTTTGGCTGAACCGCTAAGTTACGGGGACGTAAACACACCAGCATCGGTTGTCAAGCGATGTTGGGAGGACAAACACAGACACAAACATAGACACACACACACACATACACACACACACACATATATATATATATATATATATATATACATATATACCACGGGCTTCTTTCAGTTTCCGTCCACCAAATCCACTCACAAGGCTTTGGTCAGCCCGAGGATATAGTAGAAGACGCTTGCCCTAGGTGCCACGCAGTGGGAATGAACCCAGAACCATGTGGTTGGTAAGCGAGCTACTTACCACACAGCCGTATAAAATAAATGAAAGAAGTTATTCCGAAATTCTGACGACTTTTTTTCAATATTCGATTCTGTACATCACACCTAACACTCACACACAGCCATATATATATATATATATATATATATATATATATATATATATATATATATATATATATATATATATATGGCAGTGTGTATATATATATATATATATATATATATATATATATATATATATATATATATATATATATATATATATATATATATATATAGTGAAGTATATTGCCACTTAAATGTGGCTGACTCCTAGGGGTGGATGTTACTGTTGCTTTTAGCCCCAGGAGGACATCTCCTCCAGCTGGCTTATCGACACACTTCTGTGTCCTGTTTGTTTTGCCAAGGGAAGTTATCCCTCTCATCGTGATCTGTAGCACGAACGGACTCGGGTTTCAGGGTTATTTCCCTTCGTCAGCGTCCGATAGCCACCGATCTGCGATGACAGAGATAAATTCTTGGCAACCTTATGTACCTTTTTCCAGTGAAATTCTTCACTGATATCGAAAGAGTGGAAACAAGCAATGTTAATTCTCTAAATTAGGTATTAACAGTAACTGCACGATAAAGTGAAGTATATATATATATATATATATATATATATATATATATATATATATATATATATATATATATATATATATATATATACATGGGAAGCAGTGAGGCTTTCATTTACTTTAGTTCGATTTCTCTGCTTCAACACCAGTAAATTTATCACACGCACTTTGATACTTAGGGTGTTATATATTTCTATCAAATGATCTGTATAGATTTTTGTTAAAACTGTTTGAGTTAAGATATTTTAAATAATTAATCAGGAGACAATTTTGATTTCGCGTTATAAGATGTGAGCTATATTTTTAGAAATCTGTGACTTATAATATTAAATCAAAATAATGAGAAATATTCTCTGTCAATATTTATTGACAAGATAAGGTGGCGAGCTTGTAGAACCTTCAACACGCCGGAAGAAATGCTTTGCAGTATTTCGCCAGTTCTCATTCAAATTTTGTCGATGTCGATTTTAACTTTCATTCTTTCGAGGTTGATAAATTAAGTACCAGTGAAACACCGGGGTCGACGTAATTTGAGACCTTGTGCTTCCAGCAGAAAGGAATATTTATTGACTTAATAAGGCTGGCACGGAGAACAAAATGTTTAACAACGTTTCGTCCGTCTTTATTTTCTGAGTTTAAATTCCGTTATGGTCGTCTCTGCTTTTCATATTTTCGGGATTGATAAGATAACTACCAGATCAGCCTTGTGCCTGAACTTTGAAATCAATATTTATTGTACAAATATTCTGTCAATTGAATAAAGCTTAGTAATTTGTCTAAACGAACACATATTGACAATAGAGTACAATTAGATAGATTTGTATGTTACATCCATTCATACGTAAATTTGTTTCAGTTATGCTCCTGACGATGTCACAGGGAAAACAAAAATACTAGCCGTTAATGAATCCGTCTTTGCCATTTTTGTAAATTCCAACCATGTATGTGTGTGTGTGAGTGTAATATATATATATATATATATATATATATATATATATATATATATATATATATATATATATATATATATATATATATATATATATATATATATATATATATATATATGTATGTATATATATATATATATATATATATATATATATATATATATATATATATATATATATATATATATATATATATATATATATATATATATATATATACATACATATATATAAATATATATTTATAATTAAGAAAGAGAGAAGCAAATTTCAAAGGTCGGTATTCATATTCATTCAATCCTTTTCAAATTGTCGAAATTCTCCACGATATACATAGATGTGTTTACATATATGAGACATGATAAAAATTCATAAGAATTTAGAAATATATGAACATATCAATATAAATACATAGATGTACTTGCGAGGTTGAATGTCCGTATTAGAATCAATGAGGAGGGTAAAATCTAACGGCCGTTTCGGGAAGATATAGGACGGCATGAGCGAGTTAACTCCAACCATAGCAGTTATCTATATTCTCTCATCGAAGTTTAAAGATTCAAAGAGTTGTTCAAATTTTGAGAAACATGAAAAATTTTTTTTAATCTTAAGAGACATGAAAGAATTTTAAAAAAAACGAATGCTTTGTCGAATCATATAGTTCATGCTGATGATATAATTAGAATTTCTAAATTTTACATTCCTGAAGCTCCATTAGAACACAAATTAGTTGTGCTGTATAAAGTAGATAACTATGCCATGTACTTCTTCATTATATATATATATATATATATATATATATATATATATATATATATATATATATATATATATATATATATATATATAATACATATGCATATGTAATTATTATATTTTCATATGTGTATGTGTGTGGTGCGCTCGCATGTATATAATCATATCGTATAACCAACTTCCTAAAAATGAAATTTCAAAAATAGTAATCGCATCACCTTTTCACGATATGTGACGAATGTAAGACTTATTTCTAAAATATTTTTAATATTACTGCAGTTCATAACTTTGGGGCTGATTACAATGATATCTCGTTCGAATACTGGGACAGAATCATTTATTTGTAATGCCACCCACATTAGAAAGATGTTCAAATAATATATTGAAAATTGCAATGATAGCATAAACTAATCTGAGAATCGGTAGGTAATCTCGTGGTGGGAATTCTCATACACTAAACCCTCACAGAGTTACTTTAAGGAAAAAGATATGTTCCAAATGTCTGAAACACAGCATTAGTACGCAATACAGATGCGAAATTTTTACAACACAATAAAACGCAATGACTGTAACTGGGGCGTAGTGGGGGGCGTCCATCTTTAAACAGGCAGATGATCTTTCCAACACGCCATCCGTGATTCTAAACGACAACAGTAATTATGTTACAGCGTCTCCTAAATCGTCTTAATCGAAACTCTATAGTGATATTAGTCGGATGTCTTCAATTATGGAGTGATGTGCATAATGGAATTGTATCAATTGTTGCGTCTATGTGAGTATGTGTATTATATATAATATACATATATGTATATGCTTATATGTTATATATATATATATATATATATATATATATATATATATATATATATATATATATATATATATATGTATATATATATATATATATATATATATATATATATATATATATATATATATATATATATATATATATATATATATATATATATATGTGTGTGTGTGTGTGTGTGTGTATCTCTCTCTCTCTCTCTCTCTCTCTCTCTCTCTCTCTCTCTATATATATATATATATATATATATATATATATATATATATATATATAACACATATCCATACACTTATGTATATAATATGACACAAACACACACATACACACATATATATAAAAAATATATATATATATATATATATATATATATATATATATATATATATATATATATATATATATATATATATATATATATATATCATATATGCATATCTATATATAAATATGTGTGTGTATGTATGATGTACGTACATGTGCATAAGGGTGTATATATGATTATATGAACTGTGAAGTGAGCCGCAGACAATTCTCGGCGCTTCTCATACACTATCTGTTGAAACAAATAGATATTAATTGAAAACTGTGTCCTGATAAATTGCTGAGTGCTGGTGTCATTATTTTGATTGTATTTCTTGTTCCATTCAGTCATTTTCGTTCTATATCAAATGAATCACATTTTATTTCGTTTTATTTCATTTACAAATTATCCTTGCAAAGCTTTCAGACATTTTTGACTTTGGCAAGATCACGTAGACGAGCAGTCTGCCAAGAAATTTGACTTACCTAATTTTGTCAGTAAAATTAACATTATACAAAATGTGACAAACATTTGAAATTGAAGAACGTCTTCAGAAGTTGTAGCATTGCATATACGCTTTAAATACACCAGGTGAGATAGAAACCAACGTAGACAGCGCGATAAGAAATATATTTCATTAGTTCTTACATTTTCCAGTTGATATTTTTGCTAACCTGATTACAGAAACTTCACACCTAACACTTTCTGTTTTCAAAGTTTCTTCATCTCGGTTGCTGCCGATGCTTTTACATTGTCTTGTCTTGTAATATCTTTCTGTTCTGATCTATGATGTTCTCTATTTATCACTCAGTGACGCAATGCTGTATTTAAAGTTAAACAAAACAGAAAACTGTGATTAATCGTTCAGGGTTGTGTTTCACAGGAATAACAGTATAGTTAGGAAGAACATGTTTAATAGAGCATTGATATTAATAAAAGATAAAGAAAACAAAAATCCCGTGAAAGATTAGTTCAATTCTTAGCATGACGAAAATCATGGTTTCCATTTTGCTTCAGCTCTTTCTGTTCGACTTGGTCTTTCAACCATCCAGGGACGATGAAATAATGTACCAGTAAATAGATTCTAAGTTATTGACTAAACCTCATCGTCTGAAATTCTTGGTATCGAGCCTCTATTAGGAACCAATATTTATTGAAAAAATAACTGTACTTGACTGACTAATGTTATTTCAATTATTTGAGATATTCTTCGGTTATATTTCCTGTTATTATATCTGGTCAGTGAATAACAATGTTCACCGTTCATGCTGAACGAATGTTAAAAGAACGACTGCGTAGGATAAATAAATTCTAAACTTTAGCAGCGTTTAATAAAATATCTGGCAGATATTATTTTATTTAATGGAAGGCAAACAGGCGACCATTAATGCTAACTTGTGTCTTAGATCCATCGCTATTGTGAAGAGTAAATACACGGTCTGATACTGTTCTGCTATTGTCTTAGAAATTATTGTTATTAGGCGACGAAAAAGGATTTGGTCCTCGACGTCATCTCGTTTAATGCTCTATTAACAACTCCGAGATTGAAATTACGTTTCGACACCGAAGTGTTGGAAAGCAAACCTGACTTCAAATGATTTGAGCTCAGCTTTGTGGAATGCAATGAGAGGCTTTAAACATTTTGACAATTTGCCTCTTTAAGGATTTGATATTGCATCCTATATTGAAATGAAGAAGGTAATAATCTTAGATGAATTGTTAGAGCGTGGGCAAAATGGCTTTGTAGAATTTGTTCCGGTTCTTTACGTTCTGAATTCCTAAACCACAAGCGGGTAAAATAAATTGCCAGTCAAGAACTGGGGCTAATGTCATCATCTTAGCTGTTCCCCATAAAATTGTTTTCCTTGTAAAATAATCTGAAACAATATATTCCAATGATGTTATTGACTTTGGTATAAACATGAAACTGAAACAGATAATGCTTCGAAACAAAAGTAAATAACACTTCACGAATGTCAACAGAAATACTATGAAGATTATACAGATTTTGAATATGATAGAAGCATCTGTTAAGCACTTTACTGTCCATTTTCAATGTGAAAAGAACATATTTGGCAGTGTCCCAAAATAAAGTAAAAATCTTTCAAAATAACATCACTCGGGCCTTACAAATTCAAACGCGGAAGTAATGTCTTGGTCTTTTATACCCAAACGGGCAGACACACAGACGCTCAGCCATATGTCCTGAGAGAGAAAGATATATATATATAGAGTTATATATATATATATATATATATATATATATATATATATATATATATATATATATATATATATATATATATATGTATATACATGCATATATATGTGTGTATATATAAGTATATATATATATATATATATATATATATATATATATATATATATATATATATATATATATATATATAAATATATATTATTTTGTTTAAAAGAGTTCCAACACTGTCTGTTTTTTATGTTTTATTTATATTCCTGCAGAAACAATGTGGGGTATAGAATATGGAATATACAATATATAATATAAAATAAAATAAAATAAAAATGGATGGCACCATGAAAGAAAGTATTGAATGTAGATGAAATATTGAGTGTTCAATATAAAGGATCAAATATATAAATATATAAATATAAATATATAAAGGCGACTCGAGTTTCAGGGCTATTTCCCTTCGTCATGGCCGGTATGACAGACTTTAACAGTCTGTTAAAGTCTGTCATACCGGCCATGACGAAGGGAAATAGCCCTGAAACTCGAGTCGCCTTTATATATTTATATTTATATATTTATATATTTGATCCTTTATATTGAACACTCAATATTTCATCTACATTCAATACTTTCTTTCATGGTGCCATCCATTTTTATTTTATTTTATTTTATATTATATATTGTATATTATATTATATATTGTATATTCCATATTCTATACCCCACATTGGTTCTGCAGGAATATAAATAAAACATAAAAAACAGACAGTGTTGGAACTCTTTTAAACAAAATAATATATTCCTCTATACACAATCATACAAAAAACCCCACCTTTTTTGTATTTATTTTTACTCACACACATATATATATATATATATATATATATATATATATATATATATATATATATATATATATATATATATATATATATATATGCATACATACATATATATATATATGTATGTGTTATTTGTACCTGTGTTTGTTCCCCGCACCATTGCCTGACAACCAATGATAGTTTGCTTATGTCTCCGTAACCTACAGTTCGGTAAAAGAGGCCGATAGAATAGTACTAGGCTTACAAAGAATAGGTCGTGGGGTCGATTCGCTCGACTAAAGGTTGTGCTCCAGCATGGCCGCAGTCAAATGACTGAAACTAGGAAAAGAATAAAAGAATATATATATATATATATATATATATATATATATATATATATATATATATATATATATATATATAAATATATATTATTTTGTTTAAAAGAGTTCCAACACTGTCTGTTTTTTATGTTTTATTTATATTCCTGCAGAAACAATGTGGGGTATAGAATATGGAATATACAATATATAATATAAAATAAAATAAAATAAAAATGGATGGCACCATGAAAGAAAGTATTGAATGTAGATGAAATATTGAGTGTTCAATATAAAGGATCAAATATATAAATATATAAATATAAATATATAAAGGCGACTCGAGTTTCAGGGCTATTTCCCTTCGTCATGGCCGGTATGACAGACTTTAACAGTCTGTTAAAGTCTGTCATACCGGCCATGACGAAGGGAAATAGCCCTGAAACTCGAGTCGCCTTTATATATTTATATTTATATATTTATATATTTGATCCTTTATATTGAACACTCAATATTTCATCTACATTCAATACTTTCTTTCATGGTGCCATCCATTTTTATTTTATTTTATTTTATATTATATATTGTATATTATATTATATATTGTATATTCCATATTCTATACCCCACATTGGTTCTGCAGGAATATAAATAAAACATAAAAAACAGACAGTGTTGGAACTCTTTTAAACAAAATAATATATTCCTCTATACACAATCATACAAAAAAACCCACCTTTTTTGTATTTATTTTTACTCACACACACATATATATATATATATATATATATATATATATATATATATATATATATATATATATATATATATATATATATATGCATACATACATATATATATATATGTATGTGTTATTTGTACCTGTGTTTGTTCCCCGCACCATTGCCTGACAACCAATGATAGTTTGCTTATGTCTCCGTAACCTACAGTTCGGTAAAAGAGGCCGATAAAATAGTACTAGGCTTACAAAGAATAGGTCGTGGGGTCGATTCGCTCGACTAAAGGTGGTGCTCCAGCATGGCCGCAGTCAAATGACTGAAACTAGGAAAAGAATAAAAGAATATATATATATATATATATATATATATATATATATATCTTTCCCCCTATCTTTCTCCCTCTGTGTGTCAGCTTGTTTCTCTCTCCATCTCTCTCTCTATCTCTATCTCTCTGAACATACATACCTTATCTATCTATCTATCTATCTATCTATCTATCTATCTATCTATCTATCTATCTATCTATATATATATATATATATATATATATATATATATATATATATATATATATATATATATATATATATATATATATATATATATATATATGTATATATATATATATACTTTGTTTAAAAGCAGCAGAATTATAACAAAACACTGTTACTCTGAGTTTCACGTTCCCGTTCATCGGACAGTTTTGTTAGAAATGAGGAAGGAATAACAATGCAATCAAAAGTAATATAAAATCTAAAATACATGGATTCGTTTGATTGGTCGTTTCAAATAACGGTCATGGATGCCTAATGAACAAAACAAAAGAATTTAATATAGATTCATCCTATTTAAAAAAATATCGAAGAAAACCCTAAATACAAAAATGGGCTCAAAATACATATTGTAAATAATTAATTATATCCGGATTAACACATTAAAATCAAATCAAATAAAATAAAATTAAAATTACAATAGCATATACGCGTACTAGGCTATCCACAGCATATACATATATTATTATAGTTTCAGCTTAGAGCTGCGGCCATGCTGATGCACCGCCGTGTTGCTACACTGTTATTACAGGGAGCCTCTTACAATCTGTGGCACTTGGTGAAGAATGGAGTTTGATTTAGCAACTCTCATTTGCACCTCCTGCCGCGACGTAGGTTCATCTGGGACTCTCGACAGGAAGAGATCCAGCTTTGATTTAAAAAACCCTACGTCTACTTTGTGTAGGTTCCTCAGGCTCTTTGCGAGAATATTAAAAAGCTGTGGGACCCTGAAACCCAAACTCTTGCAGTAACTGGTCCTGAAGCGCGATGGCATTGCTGGGATCTTTGGCAATATGCAGTGTCGTCTCGTTCTGGCATTGGTGTAGCTTTCAATGACAAAATTTGGCACAATTCCTTCCAGGATCTTCCAGATGTATATTACTGCAAACCTCTCCCGCCTTCTCTCCAGGGAGTAGAGTCTTAGCTGTTTCAGCCTTTCCCAGTAGCTGAGCAGTTGCAAAGAGACAATCTTCTTTGTGAATCTTCTCTGGATTGCTTCAAGGTCTGCTGTTAATTTCACACTGCTGGGTGAACACAGCTGTGAGCAGTAATCGAGGCGACTGAGGACGAATGTCCTCCAGAGGATCATCGTGGTTTCCTTATCTCTGGTTCTGAATGTTCTCAGGATCCATCCAGCCAATCGTCTGCACTTTGTTGCCATTCTGGTAATGTGCACTTGGAAAGAGGCATCATCACTCATGTCGATACCCAGGTCTCTCACTGATTTAGGCTCTGGGATTGAAATTTATTGCGGACCAGTGTACTCTGTAAGTTTCATATTCAATTTTGGGCGTTGGCAGCGCAGGGCTTGGAATTTTTCAGCATTAAACTGCATATTATTATCCTCAGCCCATCTGTAAACTGAGTCCAACTCCTGTTGCAGGTGTGCAACATCACTGGAGTTCTGTATTTTCTGCGAGACTTTCGTATCGTCTGCGTAGCTCGCAAGTGTGGCTATCCGGGCACTTGAAGGCATATCTGAGAGAGCGACTATAAAAAGCAATGGTCCCAAGACAGTGCCTTGTGGAACACACCTCATTATTTGTGTTTTCATAGAGGTGACTCCATTAGCCACTACTGCTTGACTTCTATCTTTAAGAAAGTCATGTAACCACTCTCCAAGTTTTCCAGCTATGCCAAGATCACGCAGTTTGTGGCATATCACACCATGATCCACTTTGTCAAAAGCTTTTGCAAAATCAAGGTATATTACGTCCACATTTGAGTTGTTGAGTAACTGCCTCAACACCCAGTCATAATGTTGTAAGAGCTGGGTCAGGCAGCTCCTACCTGGTCGAAAGCCATGTTGGGTATCACTCAGCAATTTATTTTCTTCAAGGAATGCAATTAGTTTTCCTCTGACTATCCTTTCCATGACTTTGCTGATGTGTGAAGTCAGAGAGATAGGCCTATAGTTTTTGGCATCTGCTCTGCTTCCCCCTTTATGGATTAGGCATATTATTCCCTCCTTCAGCTTGCTTGGCAGTCTGCCGTTTGCGAGAAAGCTCTGGAAGAGGATCTGGAGGGGTTTTGCCAGGGCATGTTTACATGATTTAAGGAGGATTGTTGGGAAACCATCAGGGCCAGCAGTTGAGTTTGTGTCCACTTCATGTATAGCTAGTAGTACATCTTCTTCGCTAATGTTGATGTATTCCATTGTAACTGCCTCACTGGTTATAGGGGAGGTAGCAAAGAAGTCCACTGGTTCGTTCACTTGTTTGTTCTCCAATGGAGTGGTGAAGACACTTTTGAATTGCTCATTCAGTACCTCACTGATCCTAGTTGGACTGTCTGTGAGGAAGCCATCCTCTTCGGAGAGGGGTCCAATCTTGCAGCGTACTGAGGTTGTTTCTTTTGCGTAATGAAAGAAGGCCTTTGGGTTTGACTTAATGTTTTTTATAACCCGGACTTCTTTGTCTGCTCTCTCTCTCACATAGGATTGTTGCAGCCTTTTTTCAATCTCCATCAGTGTCGTTTTTAGGTGGGACCTTTGGCCATTCTTGGGATGTTGGTTGAGTCGATTTGCAACTTTTGTCCGTCGTCTCATGAGGATCTTCCTCTCCCTTGGAATCTTGTTCCTATTTGTTTTGGCCTTGTGCGCTGGGACATATTTCTGGCATATGGCTTGCACAGTAGACATGAAACATTCTAGTTTCATGTCAATGTCTGGTGTGGAGAGACATTTTGGCCAATCCTCTCTGAGGATCTCTTTCTGAATCGATTTCCGTTCCGCTTTGTGGAAGTTCAGATTGGAGAGATTTTGGGTGCTTCCTTTAGGCTGTATGTCTCTAGTTTCTTTCGGCCCAAACATAGACAGCTCTATTATGTTGTGATCCGAAACTAACGTCGGCGTCACTTTCACACCATGAATGATGTCCGTATTGTTTGTGAAGCAGAGATCTAGAATGTTATTCGCTGTAGTTGGTCTGAGAACAGCTTGCTCCATGAATAGGGCATTGGTGAGGTTGAGCAGGCATTCCACCTGTGCTTGCTTGCGATAAGTCATTCCTGAGAGTATGAGACCTTCGGGCCATTTGACGTTGGGGAAGTTGAAATCACCCATAAGAAATATGGTCACATGCTGTTCCAATTTCATGAGGATTTCTTTAATTCTAGTGAGGCAATCTTAAAATTTGCCTGTGTGGTTTGGAGCATCCGGTGGGCAATATGTATTGCATATTACTATATTATGTTGTCTTATGTATACAATTTGGGTGTCACATACCGAATTTGAGTATGACAGTAGGACCTGGGGTGTGAGGTCGTCACGGATGTATACAGCAACTCCACCGTGGCTCCTTTCTCTTCTCTCTGTTCGCAGTATGACATATTTTGGTACGTGTACTTCTGCATCCTCTATATCAGGGCTGAGGTGAGTTTCCACGAGTGCTATGCATAGGGCTTGATTGCATGCGGCAATATATATATTGGAAGGTTTGGAGGTGATGTACAGACATTATATAGAAAAGAATTAAGGTAATCAGAAATCTGGATGTTTGTACAAATTTTTATTAATGTCACATATTAAATAAAGCGTTTTATTTAATATGTGACATTAATAAAAATCTGTACAAACATCCAGATTTCTGAGTACCTTAATTTTTTTATATTTATATATATATATATATATATATATATATATATATATATATATATATATATATACATCAAAATACACAGATGCATACGCACAAACAGTTTACGTATATAGGTATCTATTTGCAAGGCACAAATATATACATGAATACAAATTTATACATACATATATACACACACATTTAAGTTTGCGCACGAAAAAACTTATGCGCTGGTAACAAAAATTGTATCTTAAGCTATGGAGTGGAGAGGTAAAGAGTAATGTATCTATAATAACGTTATTAATACAGAAAAGGGGAAAGTGTGGTTGTCATGAGGAAGGAAAGGAAGAAAGAAAGTGAAAAAGAAAGAAAGACAGAAAAGGAAGAAAAGAGAGAAAGGTGGGAATGGAAAGAAAGTAGTAGAGAAAGAAAATGAGCAAGAACGTATGTATATAGTAAATCTGCATAAAATTTATATATATATATGGGACTGTCACGTCAAGTTGGCAGTATACAACTACTTTATATATATATATATATATATATATATATATATATATATATATATATATATATATATATATATATATACATATATATATATATATATATATATATATATATATATATATATATCCTTCAGATATAGATATACCTTCGTACACGAAAAATCACACGCACCGGAACAAAGGCACTCATACACATATATTTATGAAATACTCTTTTACTTGTTTCAGTCAGTTGACTGCGGCCATGCTGGAGCACCACCTTTAGTCGAGAAAATCGACCGCAGTACTTATACTTTCGGGCTCTTTTTGCCGAACCTCTATTAACGTCTACCAAATCCACTCACAAGGCTTTGGTCGGCTCGAGGTTATAGCAGAAAACACTTGTCCAAGGTGCCACGCAGTGGGACTGAACCCGGAACCATGTGGTTGGTAAGAAAGCTACTTGCCACTCAGCCATGCGTATATATTTATAAATTCAAATATTCTACAGTCTATATTTTATTACACATACAGATTACATATGAGAAACTACCTAAGCTTGTTATACCACGCAATTACTCATAAAGTCAGGCATTCGTTTTACCGTTTGGTCAAATCTGATATGACACACAAATATATTTCTAACGAATATATCACATGACATTCTATGTTTGGAACACTTTATACTTTTGTATCTAATTTATTTCCAAATTCATAATTAGAACCATTTGTCATTCAAAACAAATGTTCAAATATATCTCCTTAATATATTTTGGTTTTAAGTTTCCCATCATCCCTCTTTCATTCATCTATTTTAGCAGGTTAGTAATAATTTATCATATTTTGACACGTCAAATTTTGTGTGTTGAATTATTCACATGAGCTTCAAACACGCGAGAAAATATGTCTATATAATATTATAGATATTAATATATATATATATATATATATATATATATATATATATATATATATATATATATATATATATATATATATATATATATATATATAGGGAACACAGTAAAAACAATTCCCGGTTTCTTTTGCATGATGTTGTCATATATATTTTGCTAAAAAGACTAAAATATATTATAGTAAACTAACATAATTTGTTTGCAAGACATCGTATTGCGCCACAGGAATCATGAGTGTATCATTCTCAAGTATTTCATTTCATCACATCTAAGGCTATAGGGCGTGGGAAATTTCTTACCGAGGAGCGTGAATCGCCTGTTAATAACAGTCCATTAAATATCTATTTTGGAATATGTTTGTTAAAGTAACACATTCTAAATAGAAATGCGAAATGTAAAAGAATGAGGAAAGCAGCGGAAAATACAATAAATTCGGAGCGAAGAAATAATACAGAGAAGCATACATGTATACGTACGTATGTACATGTACATGTGTATATATGTTTGTATGTACGTGTGTGGATGCCTGTATGTGTGTGCGTGCGTGTGTGTGCCAGTGTTCAGTTTTATTTCAAGATTTCCTATATGTGTATGTTGTTTAAAACAGAGTAACCCTTAATTCAAATGCTTGTAACAGTAATAGTGTTTCGGATTCGATTTATCCCGTATATCTTGATATCAGACGTGCAGTAAATGTAAAATGCCCCATTGAAAGCAATCGGCCATAAGCAATGACATTTTTCAAGAGGTATACACATGTAACAAATCAAAAAGTAAAAATATAAAAGTCATGAAATATTGTTTCGGGAATATATTGTAGAATTTGAAGTCATCAAGGAGTACGGTTGGACAGTTATTTTTTGATCCCTACAATTGTTTCCAAGCAACGTGGTTTTAATATTTGTACGTTTATGTAAATATGAGTAATCTTAGCATCATCTGGAATGATTTTATTCTCCAAATCAGCTTCATAGCATTTAAACTATCGCAACACTCTAAAATATGATAGCAATAAAAATATGTGCCCGCTTGCACACAACCATACGCAAAAAGGTCTGCTGTATTTCATAGAAACCCACCTAGTGAACAAAAACTAAACGCTATTGCTGCTAACACATTTATTTAATTGAGTATTCAGTTGAAATATAATATGTATAAATGAAGAGATAGCGAGTGATTAATTTCTAGACAATAGTGATGTAGACAGCACATTAATTCCCTGGAGGGAAAGACAGTACATCTTCATTTACTAATATAAAACTAATGGGTTTCGGAATGATATGATATCAAAGTTTCATATATCTTTTAAGCTTCCCTCTAAAGGTTTGCCAATAGAAGCAGAAAATCTCGTGGTTTTGTCTAATAGGGAATATCTATTTATTTATTACAATATTAAACATTGTCCAAATTGTTAGATTGGTTTATTTTCTTTCTTTTTTTTCTTCTTTTGAAAATGCCGTCCTTTTGAAGTAATATTCATTTTCAACAGAAACCAGCTTTGTAACAATTACCTAGAGAATTTTAATGGCCAGTGAATCTCATCAAATGGCTAACATAAAGAAGAAAAAAAGTTTTCATAATAAAACATTTCGTTTTCCTGAGATTATAATCGAAATAGACAAGTTCTGATAAATGTTCCTGCTAATATATTTTTTTCTCATTCCATACAAAAATACATCAGAAAGAGCGAATAGGAAACTAGCAATAATAATAAATCTTTCTACTTTAAGTACATTGCCTGAAAATTGTGTTGAACGGTGCTTCACCACTACATCAACCCTAAGGCTCAACAAATACTTATTTTATCGATCCCGAAAGGATGAAGGGAAAAAAATCGACATTGACGAAATTTGAACTCAGAACGCAAAACCGAAAGAAGGCCTTTTGTCCTTCGCGCTAAATATTACGCTGCTCGCTGCCTTCAAACAACAATCAAAATTTGTTTTACTCTCAATATTTCACAGATTTCAACGCAGTTACAATGAATATAACAGATGAATATGCTACCAACTGAAGCGGTTTTTAGCCACGAATCATCACTGACTAAGCAACATAAGCAACTGTTCAGTTTCTTTGGGGATTCAATGAAAATATTATTCAATGTGTCATATCTCTTTAAGAATGGACGACGTAGTTTAGGAATGCTACTTTCATTTTAAGCGAACGTACAGAAACTGTGTCGTTTGCTCGACTGGAGTAGCATACACATATATTTCTGAGTGACATCAAATCACATCGTGAAGATTGCAATATATATATTTAAATAATGTAAATTATGTACTGTTCATGTAGTTGTTGCTCGTGTAGTTGCGCTGATAATACATTTACTCTTTGTAGGTCGATGCAATGTACTCCATAAATGCGAAACTCTACCAATTGATTTCTGGTGATCATTGCAGCATTCTTGGAAGAACTTATAAGTAAGTAGTATATAGTAATACCGATAATTTTACCCGCAAATGTGTCGGGCATCTTTGAAAAAAAAATACTATCGAGAGTAATATCAAGAAATATGGCTTACACACTATAATTATAGTTTAACTGTGATTAAATTTCTTGCAGCGTTTACACTAGCCATACTGCTTATATAATATTGAAATTTGCACACTCATTATCTTTCTTTGTGTGTGTGAGTGTTTTTATATATGCATATATATATATATATATATATATATATATATATATATATATATATATATATATATATATATATATATATATATGTGTGTGTGTGTGTGTGTGTGTGTGTGTGTCTCTGTGTGTGTGTGTGTGTGTATTTATATATATATGCATATGTGTTTATATATAAGAATTTACATATATATATATATATATATATATATATATATATATATATACGCTAATACACGACCCATGTTAAATTCCCCACTCATGTTGCAACCACATCTGGGGCAAAACTAGTCGGTATACAGCACTTACTCGGTATTACCAGTAACATTCGGGTCTGGTTGACTTCATTACGGGAAGTGGTATACCAATGTGTGGTAAACACAAAGTATGAAAACAGGGCATACGTGGTTGCGACTAAAAATAGTATGAAACAAAGATTTAATTATCACTACTACACGTTTAGGAACGGGAACAGAAGGAATTCTACCGGATTAAGTAGCTACATATGGGAACTAAAGGATAAGGGCATCAATTTTAGCCTGCACTGGAAAATATTAGCATCCGCACCTGCATATAATAACAAAAATAGGAAATGCCTACTATGCATAAATGAAATCTTCTTCCTAATTAGGACCAAAATCCCGATTATTAATAGTTTGAAGGAAAGAAACGTTTCATGCCTTCACAGAATTGGACGTACTTTCTCTAAATTCAAGTAGAACTCAGGTCTAGATACCGCGCATGCTTTTAATAATACATATTTAAGTTAACCACTATTCTTATGCTAGGTTATGGCATATGTAATGCTGTTATCTACATACGTAGATCTAATATAAGAAAATACCTAGTACTAGGACACCGCCTTTCGCTAGCGATAACTAATTATGCCCTGCTGACATTGGGAGGGCTAACACTTGATACTTAGGTGAACATATATGTGGGTGCATAGATGTGCATGTGTATGTATGTATGTGTATATATATATATGTATATATATATATATATATATATATATATATATATATATATATATATATATATATATATATATATATATATATATATATATATATATATATATATATGTATATGTGTATGTATGTATATGTATATGTGTATGTATGTGTATATTTGTGTATGTGTGTGTGGGTGTGTATATATATATGGCTACAGAAATTAGGAGGTAACCCTAGCTTGATATTAACATATAGGCAGGAAGACATACACTAGAAAATGGGTGGCACTGCAGGTACGGCCCCTTAATCAAATCTAATAGAAGTGGCTATGCGTATAGCTATGTATGTATGTGTGCGCACATGTAGATGTACCTACATGTTGTTGTCGTTGGTATTGTTCTTGTTGCCGTTGGTCTTCTATTACTAGAGATACTCCTCCTGTATGGATGCACATGCATATCTATTTGCTTGTGAGTGCATGCGTGGATGTGTGTACGTGCATGTGCGTATGTGGATGTGGATATCTATATGGATGTATGTATATGTATATGTGTATGTATATATATGTATATATATATGTGGATATATGTGTATGTGTATATGTGTGGGTATATGTATATGTGGGTGTGTATGCATGTATAAGTATGTGTGCGTGTGTGTACATCTAGTTGTGTGTGTGTGTGTGTGTGTGTGTGTGTGTGTGTTTATGTATGTGTATATGTATAGGTGAGTATGTAGGTAGGTATGTAGTTGTGTACATACGGATGTAATGATAGTTGGCCACACAGTTGTGTATGTATGAATAAGTATGGGTATATGTGAGGGGACATAATATGTATAAGGATGTATATCTGGATATGTATAGATGAGAATGTATCTATCCTCATTGTTACTGTTGTGGCTATAGAATTAAGAGATGTGTGGCTGCGCGCATACATATGTATATACATACACGCACGCATGAGCCTGAGTACGGGGGAATATACACAGCACGCGCGTGTGGGGGGGGGGCGCAGGCAGGCTAGCATCTTGACCGGCCAGTGGCTATCCAACCGCAGCTAAGCGTAGGCAGTTTAAAACAATAGTTGCCCAATTGGAAGGAGGAAGTTAACGGTAGTAATCAACCCTCCCCCATTAGCAGCAGAATGGTAGAGCCGTTGGAAGAGGCAACAGGATACCGTACACCGCTAAGTTTGAAAGTTTGGCATATTATTGTTGTTGTTGTTGTTGTTGTTGTCACCATCATCGTCACCTTCACTGTTATTGCTACTAGAACATTAATAACTTGTATAAAATTAACTTCTACATAGAACCTTCCAATATATACAGAAATGACACACACACACACCCAACAAAACTTCCTTTCTAAAAAACACGTATAGCTTTCTAGATACGGCTAATAGAGCTGACACCACAAACAACGTATGTGGTGGAATGTTTGCTTATAATAACTTGTATATGCACACATGAGAGTAAGGGGACATCCGAATAAGGCTGTGCACACGAACCCACACATATAGATGTGCATTGGAGTGCCTATAGCGACCTATCTATAATGTTTGTGGGCTTTTTGGGTGCCTTGTATTTTTAAGGGTTTTTTGACATATATCTATTTTATATTTTTGCATGTCCCACATGCTATACCTTCATTTATGTATTCTTTATTATTACTATTATTATTTTTTTCCTGTTGTACCCTTATTTGTATTTTTATTTTTATTTTTTATTTATATTTTGATTTCAATTTTATTTTTTTATTTTTATTTCTATCTTATTTTTGCTGTTGTTTTTCTTCTGGTCTCTACCACACCTCTGTTTTTACCTCTTGCTCTACATTTGTATGTAACCATTTGTGAATCTCTGAAGAGGCCTAGAGATTTGGGCATGTAACCCCATTTCAAAATGTCATCCGATAATCACTCCGGAAAGGAATATTCGGATAGAATGGGGCCTGCCAAAACTAGGCCGAACCAGCTGTAAGATTAAACTTCTGTTCATCCTCTAATTCCTTATGTACTTTGTACTTCTATATGTAAACCATGTTGGCAAAATAACATAGTCTGCCATGGACACCTGCGCTTTGGTTCTTTCTTTCTTTTTCTTTTCTTCCTTTTTTGTCACTTTTGCTATGAATTAAATTAATGAATTCAACGGGATACACCGTCTGCAAGTAGTTGGGTTCAGCATATTATCCTCCATTTTCTAATTGTAACACAAATTTTGGGTAAAACCTCCACTTTTACCCGCTCCCATTGATTGCACCTAGTATAGCACTAGTGTAGCAATAATTGGGTACCCTCCCAGCAGTATACTGGATAGATACTATCCCTTAGTGGGTTGTACCCCCAACCCCTAACTCTCTCACG
This sequence comes from Octopus bimaculoides, assembly GCF_046866305.1. Classification (NCBI taxonomy): domain Eukaryota; kingdom Metazoa; phylum Mollusca; class Cephalopoda; order Octopoda; family Octopodidae; genus Octopus; species Octopus bimaculoides. The sequence goes on from NC_142929.1 coordinate 142,012,522, forward strand.
TTATATATATATATATATATATATATATATATATATATATTTATTTATTTATGTATATATATATGTATATAAATGTCTTCCTATACATTCGCTGATTTCTTTCAAGGAATCTAGTGCTCTTAGGTTGGTTTTTCCTTGGGGGTGGCCAGATTGGAGCAATCTCGAGTATAACTAGCCGAAATTGCAAAGATAATCTGAACTCAACTGAAGAAAGAAAACTCCGAATGACCTGTTCTTGTTTTATTCGTATCGTCTGTCTGGATGTTTTGTCGTCCCATTTTTGTATTATATATTTTGTATTATATTTTGTGTGTGTATATATATGTATATATATATATATATATATATATATATATATATATATATATGTGTGTGTGTGTGTGTGTGTGTGTGTGTATGTGTGTGTGTGTGTGTGTGTGTGTGTGTATGTGTGTGTGTGTGTGTGTGTGTGTGTGTGTGTGTGTAGATATATAGATAGATAAATAGATGGATTGATGGACAGATAGATGAATACAAAGAGTGATAGGTGCAGGTGTGGTTGCATGATTAGAAGCTTGCTTCTCAACCACATAGTTCTTGACTCAGTCCCCCAGCGTGGCAACTCGGCTAGGTGTCTTCTACTATAGCCTCGTGCCAAACAAAACCTTGTGAGTGAATTTGGTAGATTGAAACTGAAAGAAGCCCGTCGTAACTACATATATATATTTATGTGCTTGAGTTTTTTTGTCTGTCTCTGTTTACCGCGGCCCTATCGCTTGACAACTGTTCTTGGTGTATTTCCACCCTCTTAACAGTTCAGGAAAATAGTCCAATAGAATAAGTACTAGGCTTACAAAGAATAAGTCATGGGATCGATTGCTTCCACCAAAAAAACTTTTTAAGGCAGAGCTCCAGGATGGCCGCAGTCAAAATGACTGAAATAAGTAAAAGAATTATAAAAGAAAATATATATCCATCCATCCATCCATCCAGACATCCAGACATATAACGGCCATTGAACCAGAAACACATGCCATTGACAGTCCTTTTATCTCCAGACAATAATCCTGTTTTATCCCTAACGGCTTGTGCACTTTGGAAATTCTTGAATCCTGAGATTATCTCCCTTTCACTTCGTTGTCATTTCTTAATTTTGATGCACTTGATAGAGATGAAGATAATTAAAAAAAAAAATCAAATAATTATGTCTCTTGGTATTTCTTATATTTGCGTTTTATCTTTGTAGTTCAAACATATACTAATGGTGAGTTATTCATCTTAGCCCAACCTCATTTATATTATGTATGTGTAGGTGTGTTTGTGCGTGTGCATTTGTATATGTGTGTGTGTATACGTATTCTTTTTTATCGTCGTTTCTATTATTATTTCTCATAGTTTGTATAGAGCTCGTCATTCATTGCTTACTACTGAGCCTAAACTCATCCAACATCTTTTGTTCGAATTCTTTTTTTTTGTCCTAATGTTAATTTTTCCTTCTTCGTATATAATATATAATGTATAATGTCATTGGAGAATCACCCCACCAACAATATTTATGTCGGCTACAATCATAAAGAAATTGTAAATATACTATGAAGAAATGTAGTAGGTGTTTAAAGCCAAAATTTAAAAAAGACAGTTGGCTAACAGTAACAGCAAGCCATGAAACTGTATATTAAACAAAAATGAACGGAAATAATGAGACAAGAATGTAAGTCAAACCATTTTCAAATTTATGCGAGATACATACATACATAAATAAATAATGGAGATTGGTGCAGATTTAAGAAATCATGATAGATTTTATTTTATTCATATAATATTAGTTGTTTTAGCAAGTGAATATAATCAGGTGTAAAAGTTACCTTTCCCTATAATATAAGGAAATATAACTTTCATTCATAGCGACCATACCATCTACCCAGTGGTTTGACTGTTCTGCAAGAAATTACCTAAATATTTTCTGTATGGCATATTGACTGCCTATTCCATCTAATGACAGTCGCAACAATTATTTATGATTTTCGAACAGGAAATTTATAGATCATACACAATGCTTTTTTTAGCTTAGAGAGAAAATTAACCTTTAGCACACTGTAAATGCATCATGTAACTATATTAGTTTTATCCCTTGTAGAAATTGGACAGCGGCAGGGGAAAACAACTCTTGATAAAATGCAGTGTGTGAAGGTTAATAATTAAGTTTGTGAAGCCGCTAAGTCATGATCTTTAGCTTTTAGATCGATATTTAGTTGCCCAAAACTCTAAATATTCACCGGTCAAAAAGGTTCTTAATTATTTCAGTCCCCATTGGATCCTACGACGTTTCCGCGTGCCGCTTATCGTACTTTTAATTGAAGCCATAAAACAATTTGCGAGTATGTCCTGTCATTTAATAAAATGACATCTAATATACAAATCAATATTTTATTGAAAATTTCAAGTAATGTATTTCATATTGAGCATGGTATTTGTCATGCATTTCATTGATTAAGGGAACCAGTGATTATATGAATAAATAAACTAATATATGACATTCAGCCATTGGGTAACTGCTTTATAATACGGCAAAAATTTAATAAATTTAGACAGAATATTAATGAAATTATATGGAAAATGAATGAAGTGAAACGGATGATCAAACTAATTTAAAATGAAATATCAACCATCAAAATACATTTTAGAACATTTAAATAGTATATATATATATATATATATATATATATATATATATATATATATATATATATATATTAGCATTTATTTTTTTATATGAAATATAATTTCACTAGAAAGGAAATGTGAATGATTAGTACAAAAAACCCATAGAATTCTATAGTTATTGCTTCTTTTGGTTGTGTACATTTTATTTATGCACCTCTATCAAAACATTTATGCACCTCTATCAAAACATTTATGTAAAATATTGATTTCTGTGTTTGGCACAAGGCCGGCAAATTCGGGGTATTGGCTTAAGTCGATTATATCGATCCCCAGTAATGGACTGGTATTTATTTTATCAACTGACGGCACAGGAGTGGCTGTGTGGTAAGTAGCTTGCTTACCAACCACATGGTTCTGGGTTCAGTCCCACTGTGTGGCACCTTGGGTGTCTTCTACTATAGCCTTGGGCCGACCAAACCCTTGTGAGTGGATTTGGTAGCGTTTATATACACATAATTTTTCACGTCTGGCCGCATAGCCTTTTCCGTTTGTTTTCCTGTCTTGTTTTCTTTTCCGTTTGTTTTCCTGTCTTGTTTTTTGTCCGCCACTACATTCCTCCATGGCACAGGTTTAATTTGTGTATGCAAATTTAATTTGCGGTCCATGGGAAGAGCCGTTTTAACGATGCGTCCTGTACAACTCTTCCAAACGCCGGTGTTAAAACGGGGGTAGCTGATGAAGGAAAATGTTCTCTATGTGGCTTGTGTGTTTTCTGTACCCTGGTTATTATTATTTTCTTGTCTACGTTTTGTTTGCAATGTCTTGTACCCAGATATGCACTTATATATACAGGTAGACATAGGTATGCACATACCTGTACGTATATATGCATATACTCATTTATTATTTGTTTTATATATATATATATATATATGTGTGTGTGTGTGTGTGTGTGTGTGTGCGTGTGTGTGTCTGTGTTTGTCCCTCCTCCATCACTTGACAACTGATGCTGGTGTGTTTACGTCCCCGTAACTTAGCGGTACGGCAAAAACAGAACCGATAGAATAAGTACTAGGTTTACAAAGAATAAGAAAATGGGGTCAATTTTCACGAGTAGATGCGGTGCTCCAGTATGACCGCAGTCATATGACTGAAACAAGCAAAAATACTAAAAGACTAACTCCAGAAGAATGACAGGCGGCATAGTATTTTGCTTCTCTCAAACTATTCTAAGATACTGCGAAACGATATAAAACAATTGAGGGTCCTCTCCTTTCGACAGTAGATTATATTCGTCCCATATAAATGTAATTATTCATTTTTATATTTCCTATTGGGAACAAATGAATTTTTCCTATGCAACTTTATTGTCCTATGATAGAAAATATAGAAACACAATTGAGCTGTAACGTATGTTGTTCATATGTGATTGCTGCATATTGTGATGTAAGTGCATTTAGCAACTTCCTGTTACATGAAAAGCATAATCCACCAAATCTGTACAGACGCTATGTATGTACTTATATGTTCAAAATGTGCAACCGTTAATTCAGACACATATTTTTCTTTTATATATTTGTTTCATCACTCCATCTGTTTTTCTCCTCAGTCCTTTCAGTAGACGAGCGTAGGCTGGAGATGTAAAAGACTTCTTCCATTTTTTCCTAAGCGTCAAGTTAATACACTTGGTTTGCTGTTATCTCGCCTGTTTCTGTAATGTTCTTGCCTTCGTATAATTTTAAGCAATATATATATATATATATATATATATATATATATATATATATATATATATATATGGACGCATACACACACAGATATATATATGTATATATATATATATATATATATATATATATATATATATATATATATATATATATATATATATATATATATATATATACAGGCACACACAGATATGACAAAGTAAATTAAAACTGTACTAAAACTGCAAAACGGCAAACAAATTTAACATATTAGATTGTAATACTTCAG
>NC_142929.1:142022162-142054662 GCF_046866305.1 Octopus bimaculoides
ACACATACATACATATATATATATATATATATATATACACATTATATATATACAAACATACATATATACATATATACATATATACATATATATATATATATATATATATATATATATATATATATATATATATATATATATATATATATATATATATATATACATAGTGTGTGTGCGTTTGCATGTATGTATATATGAAATCGAGTTAAAATTTAATAGTTAAGTTATAGATTGTTCTAAATAATATTTGATAGATAAATCGAAACGTTAAGTTACTCATAGAACTTTATTTGATCGTGTGCTAAAATTCCAGTAAAGATGGAAAACTGACGAACAAAATTTCAATAAAGTTTCCCCGTGTTTCTATTCTAAGTAAAAATAAATTCAAGACTTCTAAGTAAAAAGAATTCGAAACCGAAAGCAAAGATGAAAACTAAAGATAAGGAGTATCGTAGGATTGATGTAATATATTAATTTCAAATAAAAAGAAACACGTTCCTTTGCTTTGCGGATCTAATGAAAGATTAAACTGATAAATCAGAACTGCAGAATCGCTGCAGGATAATGAGAAATCAAAAATGTAATATTTATCGTAATAAAGCCATTGATGGATTGAAACTTTCTCTTGAAAGATGGTAAAAAGATATGTTGTATTTCTGAAAAAAGCATATCAAAGAGATATGATCAATATATTCCTTAGTTTTCATAAAGGTGAATTGATATCATACCAGATTATTTTAAAAAATGTCGAAATTGCTAACATTTTGTAGAATATATACTTGTTCTTGTATTTGCACAAGCGTAAAAATGGAAGAAATTTGTTGATAATGAGAGAGAGAGAGAGAGAGAGAGAGAGGGGGGAGAGGGAGAGAAAGAGAGGTGGAGAGAGGAAAACATATATATAGAGAGAGAACAAATGATTATCTTGATCCAGTGTCACTTCTCTCAGTTTGAAAATTAAGTTGTCTATGTTTTATTCCTCTAACCTATAAATGTTACTGAATAACCTTTTTCAATCACCGCATTATTTCAGTGCAGCTGTCAGAAAATACATCCAAATATGAATAAGTAACGAAATCTGCATATGTTAGGGTCAGATATTTGCGCTGGTGTTAAATGTCTATTCTGATTCTTTTCGTATGTGTGAATTGATGTGGATTTATTAAACATTCAGCCAAGTTTTTGCCGATACTAAGTAACCGGAAATGTTCTCTGGGTCAAGCCAGAATTCCGCCGCTAGAAGCCACTTGATGCGATCCTCAGACATCAATCTGCCAACCGGAGTCAATGGTTGCAGTAGAAATACCACGTGGTGCATCATTGTTTAGTACTGCTTCTTTCCTCTTCGTAGATTTTTGCGATGACTCAAACAATGGAACAGCATGCTTTTGTGAAATTTTATATTATGCGGAAAAAACAGCGGCTGAAACAGTTGTCATATTTCAAACAGCTTACGAAGACTAGTTTACGAGTGGTTTTCACGGTTTAGGAATGATATTTTGTCTCTTGAAGTCCAGCCATGTTAAGGGCGACCGTTGACCTCCCGAACGAATGAAAACATCATAAAAATTGATGAACTGAACTTGGAAGACCATCGCCGAACAATTGACTAACTTGTTGATATGACTGGTGTGTCCTGGAGCGCCTGCCAGCGAATTTTGAGCGAGCAATTGCGAATGAAAAGAGTTACAGCAAAATCTGTACCTCGCTTGCCCATAGAAGATCAAAGTAGTCACGAATAAATCTATGCCGTAAACTGAAAAAAAGGAGTTTATTCGGATCTTATTCCCAAGGTCATTACTGGTGTTGAAATCTGGTGCAACGGCTAAGACCTGTAAGCATTTAATTGAAGCATTTAATGTCACCACATCCCAACAAGCGCGTCAAGTGACGACCAAAGTTAAACGATGTTGTTTTGTTATGTGGTAAAATGGAGAGTAGTGGTTTCATTATAACAATGTGCCTGCGCACACCGTCTTGGTTGTGAGAGAGTTTTTGACTAAAAATCTTATGTCCCCGCATACCCACACTCCCTATTCACCCGATCTTGCTCCTTACGAATTTTTTTCCTCCACCGAATGAAAAGTCCTTAAAGGAAAACGTTTTACAAATGTTGAAAGAGGTGAAGAAGACACGAGTTAAAAGGCATTATTTCGTACACACGCAGACACAAACGCACACATACACACACGCGAACAAATAAATCTGCAAACATGCGCACACAAACACCCTGACAAATACTAATCACACACATACACTCACATGCATACACACAGCGTCCACGCATTTACTAACACCATCCTCCCAAATATGAAACACAAGCACATGTATATACGAACACACACATAAAGACGTGCACAGACACACACACTCACACCATTCTGACCTCTAAAACCACTCCCCAAAACCACTGAACCATGACAAACTAGCCCAGAAACAAAAAATCCCTTAAATACCACATTGCTCTGACTCCCCATCAACCAACCTCTCACACTGTTGCTTAAGATACGAAATATTCCTTCGCTTCACACAAGAGAAAATGTCAGAAAGACAAGTCAGTTATTCCTCTACAATGTTTTGTAAATTCTTAAATATATCTCCTTCTGTGTATATATATGGTAATAAACAAACATGATTTTTATTGAACTCTACTTTTTGGTGTCCCGTTCTGATTACTTTCTTAAATACTTTCTTTTAAAATGTTTTTAACATTTTCTTATTATTATCACCGAATGTATTTCTATTTTTAATACTTTTGTGATAAGCAGTACTTAGCACAAAGCTCATACAAAACCTTTACATTTTACTATTGTCAATCTTTTTCTAAAAATGTGAAACCGGTCCAGTGAATAAACATCTTTAAAATTGCTTTTTCAAATCTTCTTCCATATATGTGTTTGTGTTTGTGTTTGTGTGTGTGTGTGTGTGTGTGTGTGTGTTTGCGTGTGTGTGTTTGCGTGTGTGTGTGTGTTTGTGTGTGGTTGTGTGTGTGTGTGTGTGTGTGTGTGTGTGTGTGTGTGTGTGTGTGTGTGTGAGTATGTAAAATACAAAAATGGAACAAGAACGCAAAACATCCAGACTGTTAGGTGATACCAAAAAGGGAAAACAAGACATGCAAACAGACGATACAAAGAAAGCAAGGACGGGTTATTCGGAGTTTTCTTTCTTCAGTCGAGCTCCAGATTATCTTTGCAATTTCGGCTGATTATACTCGAGATTTCTCCAATCTGGTCAGCCCCCAAGGAAAAACTAAGCTAGGAGCATTAGATTCTTTGGAAGAATGCAGCGAATGTATACGAACACAAGGAGGAAAAAAGAGAGAAATGTTACACAAATACAAATGCAAATTAACAGGACATAACAACAGGTGTCTTTCGACTAAGGACGAATTAAATTAAGCTGGCGTGTGTGGAAATAAATACTTACGGCAGGGACATAAGATTTGTTAGGCACAGGGAGGAATATAGATGTTGCACGGATAGTAGTCGAACGAAGACAGGTCAGATTTGGTCGAACAACGGTCACGTGGGGAGAGAAGAGAGAGAGGTAGAGGCAGAGGGAGAGAAGAATTAAGGACGAAGGAGAAAAGATGATGAGGGCAGTGCCACACACACACACACATACATATATATATAAATATACTATCGAAGCGAAATAGAAATATTAGAATTTCTACTATCAGTGGCCTAGAGTGTCAAAAATTAGTCTTTCTCGCGTGAGGGAATCCTATGATAGATGCCTCCTTTGTGTTTAAATGTACATTGTATATATATATATATATATATATATATATATATATATATATATATATATATATATATATATGAAAGAAGGTTTGAAAATGCACTTATTTTTAAAAAAATATTTATTTACTTAACCGGTTTCACTTTTTTAGAAAAAGATTATCAAAAGTCTTTGAGAATAATAAAAAATGTTAAAAAACAGTTTGAGTATTAAAATGCATATATACATTCTTTGATGATAAAATATATTTAAAGTATAAAGCTTTGTATGAACTTTGTAGTGTTACATACTGATTGTCACACATTCTCTGATATTAAGGTGAAATTGTTAAAACCAGTGTTAAAAACAGTGTATGAAAATACACATATGGAAAAATACATATACATATTCTTATACATAATCTTTGACAATCGAATAAAATTGAGGAGGAACTGACCTGGCCTTTTTCTCTTGTGTTCAATATACACAAGAGAAAAAGGCCAGGTCAGTTCCTCTTCAATTTTATTCGATTGTCAAAGAATATGTATATGTATTTTTCCATATGTGTATTTTCATACACTGTTTTTAACACTGTTTTTAACAATTTCACCTTAATATCAGAGAATGTGTGACAATCAGTATGTAACACTACAAAGTTCATACAAAGCTTTATACTTTAAATATATTTTATCATCAAAGAATGTATATATGCATTTTAATACTCAAACTGATTTTAACATTTTTTATTATTCTCAAAGACTTTTGATAATCTTTTTCTAAAAAAGTGAAACCGGTTAACTAAATAAATATTTTTAAAAAATAAGTGCATTTTCAAACCTTCTTTCATATATATTTCCACTCGTACGGTATTCCACAACTTTACTTTATTATATATATATATATATATATATAAGCAATGTTAATTCTCTAAATGAGGTATTAACAGTAACTGCACGATAAAGTGAAGTATATTGCCACTTAAATGTGGCTGACCCCCAGGGGTGGATGTTACTGTTGCTTTTAGCCCCAGGAGGACATCTCCTCCAGCTGGCTTATCGACACACTCCTGTGTCCTGTTTGTTTTGCCAAGGGAAGTTATCCCTCTCATCGTGATCTGTAGCACGAACGGACCCGAGTTTCAGGGTTATTTCCCTTCGTCAGCGTCCAATAGCCACCGATCTGCGATGAGAAGGATAATTCTTGGCAAACCTTATGTATCATATATCGATAGATCGGGAGAGAGAAAGTGAGACACTGAAATCAAATATCAAATGTTTTTTTTTTATATACGTATATGTATATTTCCAGCATCCTGCATCTCACAATCGGATACAGGATCGGGTGTTTCAGGATTTTGGGTGGTGTGGAATCATGTATTAACTACTGTTGTTCCCAGGTCTATTCTGATAGACCTGCGAATAATGGGCTCTTATCTCGGAGCAACAGCGCTTGACAACGTTTCAACTATGCATTATTTATAGCATGTAAATACAAACCATCGGGTGTGATGGAGCGCCTGGCAGTTAACACTGTTTTCTTCTAGGAGAGGGGCACTGATGTAAAACGTTCGCTTGCGCGCACTTACTGGTCACCTTACTTCAGCCTTTTTCTAGGTAATAATTACAGATATTCTGAGAGTTGTACTCGTGTTGTGCAAGAGTTTATCACCATAAACTAATGGTGTATAAACGTTTTTTATAGTGACATATTTTTTTCATTTGTCATTCCATCTGAAAGTTTTATGGCGATGGTGAAGTGGCTTCATATGCAGACGTAATCAGCTGAAATTACATAGCAGCGAGACTGAATAATCATCTGAAAGTTCACAAACAGAAAGACCAAAATGCTATTGACAACGAGGAAACACAAGGAGACGGCTATCGTCTGTGAAGTTGGAGCAATCAGCATGTGTGTATGTACGTATATATGTATGTAGAACTTTATGATACGGATTGCAGTTTACTTCAGTCTCAGCAAATAAATGATAACATATTAAGGTATTCATTTATTTAATTAAAAAAAAATTGGTAAAATTTCCAATTCTGATCTCAGTAATTACGGCGTACTTCGGAAGCTATAAATTACAATCAACATGCTGCTCTTGGTTTTATAATGTTTTAATTTAGAAAATAGGAAAAGAAGAAAGTAATTCCGGTGTTAATGCAATATTCATCTAATAACATGATATACAAACGTAAAATTATTCGTTAGATGAGAAGAGAAAGAAATGCGATGACATATTTGTTAGTAGTTAACTAACAGAAACAATTTTGATTGAGATACTAAGCAGAAAATTGAGTAAAAACAGGAAACAGAATGATTAGTTACGTTTTTCCAGTTCTTTATTGCGACTGAGTGAACGGTAAATAATAAGACGCTATTAGATATAAATAGGAAGCAGTGATACAAGTGCATTGATTGGCTGAAATGTCAAGAAAGTTAAGATAGTGAACCAAGTGTTTTGTTCATATTTATATATTATGTTACTAACAATGAAATAATCTATTCGTTACACAAGTCTTTACTAATCCAAATAAAATCCAACTAAAGATCAAGAGTTATATCACTGGAGATATTTTATAAGGTAGATGAGTGCGATTTTTATAGAAATATTATCTAGGGGTGGAGTAAGTTTCGATAGTTATAGACTGGTGAAAACGACGTCAGTATACTACGTTGTATTATATTAACCTAATTATTATACTCTTAAATTTCCAATTAATTTCATGATTATTAAAAGGAAAATACTGAAGGGAGTGGAAACTACCCTTTTGAATTTAGTATTATTTACCTGTTCGGATTACGAAAATAATGTACTTAAAATTGGAATTTTATAGAATATATTAGAATAATAATTTAATATTTTGATCATATAAATGAATAGAGGTGGACTGGCATAAATTGATTGAAGTATAATTTTAAAAGAGTTGATTATCTTTCTGTATCTCCTTATAACTTGCAAATTCCCAGGCATGTATTATGGTTTCAGGTTTTTCGTTTGAATTATTTTTAGCAGAAATAGAGAAAAAGTCGAATAAATTTGTAGCAAATATCACTAGTTTTATAATATGCATTTTTCAGAAACAAATTCAAATTGATATTAAAAAATCTTAGATCGATAAACGAAAATGGACTAAAGGATTAAGTCTCATAAACAATAATTAAAACAAAAGGATCAAAACTGATTTTAAGTAATTATGATTTACTCGCAGTGGAAATTGTTGTACGATAAAAAAGAATTTACACATATTTAGTTAGGAATAAATCAGACATTTAAAGATGATAATTAAAACGAAAAGAGAAAATAATAGTAATTTTAGGAAGGAGAAAAAAAAAAAAGAAAAGAAAATATGGATTCAGACGGAAATAACGACTGAAGTGGAGAGATGAAATGAAATTTTATTTAGATTTTGGTTGTTTTGCTTAATACAAAAACAAGGAAGAGCGGTTAAAACCACAAAATATCAAGTGAAAAAATGTTTGTGTAATGAAACGGTGCTGTTACACTGATAGTTGTTGAACTTACGCTGTGATTTAGGTGGAGAATGTCAACAGGAAATTGATTAAATTATGAAAATTATTTCAAAATCCTTGTTTAATACTCGAAAAGTTAAATTTTAAAATTTAATATGTTCTATGGAGTAGATTTATATGTATCGGTGCAGATTATTTTATGATATGAAGTTTATATGAAATGTGTTGGCTAATATGTATTTCGGAATTAGACGCTCAATTTCATGATACTCAATGCACTTGGATGACGTAGAAAATTGTGGAGTTGATGATAGCAAATTAGAAACCAATAAATCATGTTGACGATGTTATAAAACGGCAAGATTATAACGACAGCCATAGAGACATATACATGTGTTGTTTGTGTGTTTGCATTATATTTAAGCTTCTACATCTTCGCGTTTCCAGTGGAAGTGGTACTTCAATGTATACTTATGTGTGGTTTTTTAATCACTGCTTTATAAGAAAAGTAATATTTCAATGTGCTCTCACGATACTTACATAGTGTGTATTTCGGTTAAAATCTTTCAAATTCGTAGTTATTAGACTTATATAGCTGTGGTTAATTATTTCTTGTTCTAATATTACAATATTACATTTAGCAATTTCCACCATTAGTACGTCATTTATAGTTAAAGTTTTGTATTATCGACAAACACTCACCTCAAGGGATATAAAAAGCTGTGCAAATCTCTTCTTGATAAGAAGAAAATTAAACCTCATATATATAACATGCACTTTGAATTTTGATTTACTGTTATACTTCAATCACATGACTCTCTCTATTCATATATATTCGTAAAATAAAGCATCAAATGAATGATTAGGATGTAGAAGTAATTACATCTGCATGTAAATTGATACTAAATTGACAAGGTTTCGCCAAGTTTGTTGTCAGTAAATATCTCGGAGAGCAAAATTTTTAAGTATTAACGTAATACAAGATACATCAAACACACAAATGCGGGCCTGTACATATATGTGTGCGTGTGTGAGTGCGTGTTTATGTATATGTGAATATATATATATATATATATATATATATATATATATATATATATATATATATATATATATATATATATATGTATGTATATATATGTATTTACATATATACCTTTCTATGTATATGTGTGTGTGTGGTGACGCTTTCATTTTTAAAGACATACTATTGTAATTCATAAATTTCACTCACCTGTTATAAGGAGAAATTTTAGATCATAACAATAGGAACTAAATAACGACCAGTTTAAGAATCTGCCTTAACCAAAACAAAAAGTATTTTAGGGACACTCACTATAAGCGGAAACTTCAATTTAACAAAAGACATAAAAACAGTGTATCCATAACTGGGGAGAACCCCTCGCTGAGTAACTATTAATTCTTATGTTCTGCTATGAGACATATGTTGGCTGGATCCTGGAGTTTACCTGCCCCATTCCCTCTTTCATTCATTTCTCAAACTTGTCAAATAGAATTTTGTGAATGTACAAACAGCTTGTTCATTTATATAAAGCAGATGATTTGGGGGAGGGGTAAGCTTCCATGACAATGGAGATAGATAGACAGAAAGATAGGCAGGTAGATAGGTTGAGAGAGAGAAAGAGAGAGAGAGTTAGTCAGATAGATAGACACATAGACAGATAGAGAGAGGGTGAGACAGGCGAGGAAGGGGATCATCCTCCTTATTCAGCGTTCATTTATGTATTTAGTCATTTACCATTCTATTGATATTGGTTTAAGAATGGTGACCTCTTCAAGAAAAAATAAAATAGATGTGGTGTGGTCATCACTGAAAGTCTTTTTGCTTTTCTCTCTCTTTTTCCCTTCTTTTCTTTTCCCCTCCTTTTCTTCTTTTCTTATCTTTTTCCCCTTCTTCCATTCTTTCTTTTTCCTTTTCTTCCTTTTTACCTTTCTTCTCCTTCCTTTTTTTCCTCTTTTTTCTCCTCTTTGAATTATATTTAGAATACAAAATGTACTGTCTCCGATTTTCTTTCAAACATTCAATTTTGGAGATAATTTTTTGATGAAATATAGTTCCATTGCTTTTCGGTATTTCGGTTTGTCTCGTACACATTTGTAAAAGCGACAAATTTTGAATTTTTCGTCGCAGCATGTTTCCAGATGCTTACTTAATGGAATCTTGCACAATTCTTGTTGTCGGATATGTTGCCTGTGGATTCTTGCACGTTCGCAGAAGGAATTATTTGCAGTTTGGGCTGCTAATGCAATACATGAGGTCTTGCGTTTTGCAGTTCCTATCTGCATTTATTTTGAAAAGGGATCTGCTGTTGAATTTCATGTCGGAGCCACTTTCTAAGTATTTAAAGTTGTTGTTGCGTGTTTCACATCTATCTTCACATTATTTTACTAAGAATTCTAATTCATTCTCCGATTTGAATTCTGTCCTTGTGAGGTGTGTTTAAGGTGTTTCAGTTCACGTCTACTATTCCATAAGGTGGTTTTTTTTTCAATCAGATTTGTTTCATTTTGGGGCTTTGTATGAGTATAGATAAGTTCGCTTTTATGGCGTCAACGATGTAGGTTATTCCAGGACTGTGTGTGTTAAAGAACGGAATCATTTCTTCTTTAACTTTTTCTTTAGGTGTCCTTAGTTGAGTGATGTTCAGTTTCATCGACTTTTTAATTCCTTCATTAATTAATTCTAAGTGGTATTTCTGCATCTGAATTCATTGAGGCAGATTACACGTGTTATGGTGTCAGTCACTATAACATAGATGCGTCTTGCCATGCTCTATGGAATGTTTCTTTCTATGTGTGATGGATGGAAGGAGTAGAAATGTAAATATTGGTGTCAGTTTTCTTTTGTAAAATATGCCTGTTGTGATTGTGGTATTCTATATTTTTATGTGGATATCCAGGAATGGTAAATCATTGCAACTAGATTCTGTCGTTAATTTGATGGCTATTTGTAGAATATGGGTTTCTAGTCTGTTCTTCGAGTGAGATGGTGGTCATTTCCGCGTATTCTCTTGGGTAATTAGAGGTTAGATACCTTTGTCCGGTTCCTCTGGGATTGCTGTCTATGTTTTCGATTTCCTCGTTCTTATTTTTCGTGGTTTCTTTTTCATAATGAATTTTTCTCCATAGTTTTTTTTCCATAGTTAGTGATCCACTCTTGTTTTGTTTCCACATCTAAAAGAAGAGAAAAAAAGCAAAAAGGATTTGAGTGATGACCACACCATACCTGTTTTTTTTGTTTTTCTTAAAGTGGTCATTTTTAAACCAACTCCAATACAATGGTAAATGACTAAATAAATGAATGAATGGTGAATAGGAAGTGGGATCCCCTTCCTCTCCTCTCTTTCCCTATCTATCTATCTATCTATCTATCTATCTATCTATCTATCTATCTATCTATCTATCTATCTATCTTTCTATCTCTATGGACAGACGGTAGACGTGTCGGCTCCGTAAGTTTTGCCTTTTTCATGTTTTAAAAAGTTTGTCTGTAAAGTTTATTTTATATAGAAAGTTGTATAACAACTTATAGACTCTGTGGTGCAAGTTTTTTGCGACGGAAATCTGCCCTGTGTGGCACATTTCCAGGATTTAAAAATCAATTTCGGCTTTCTAGCCATTTTTTTTTTTGAGACGATGGCGTCTTGTAGCCATGAAAATTTTCGTGAAACGAACGCTGAATTTTGCAGTGTTTCGTTCGAAAAAGAATTTCCTAGTCTTCCTTCCTCACAGTTAAACGAGAGAATGGAGAAAAAGAAAAAAGTATTTACACACAAATTCAAGTGTTAACACCGCCACCACCACCACCAACAACAAAAACAAAACTGTAACCAAGGTTACAAAACAGAACATAGACAATGTCTCCAAAGAATCTGACGTCAGCACCAATTCTGGTGACGACATTATTACCACCACCACCACCACCAACAACGACAACAACAACAACAACAACAACAACAGCAGCAGCAACAGTTCAACTCAACCTTTGCTCTCTCCACCAGCAGCAAGCGAAAGAGAGGAAGGAAAAAGCCACAACACCACTGACACAAATACAACATCTGGCACCAATACCAGTGCCAGCACCAGCAACAACAATAACAAAAACAAAAACTTTGCTGAAGCTTTGAAGCAAAGTGAAACTGTTGTGTCCTACACGACAAAGGAAATTATAGAAACGAGGAAGTTGATAACCAAAGAAAGCGGTGAAGTACATTTGAATATACCACAACACGTATTAGAGGAGACAAATAGGAAAACAATAATTTATAAAATAATAAACACAAAAAGTAGAAGGCCGGAACAGGCCAGTATAGACAAGATCGAAAGATGCTTGAGATCAATTTGGGATAAAAAATCTTATATCACTTATTATAGATTTGCACAAGTTCAGGTGATTTTTCGAAATGAAGAGTTAGCGAAGACATATTCAACGCTAACTCTTCACACACCTGAAATAACAATGTTACCCAGTTACCTTGGCCAAAAGGTAACAAAGGTAACGATAAAGCACGCACCTCCAACAATCGACACACTATGGTTGATATCGGCCATATGTGTTGATATGGACAACATTAACATACTGAAAATAAACGTTGGAGAAAGCAATTGGAGCGGAAAAAGCATACAAATCTTGTTCCAAACAAACGAACAAGAAATCAAAATAATCCCACCATACATCCGTTTGGCAACAAACCAAAAGTTGCATATGGTAGTAGAGGGTAGGCGGCCTGGCTGTTACTTATGCGACAGCGAGGCACACCTGAAAAAGGAGTGTCCGACTGCCCGAAAAACACAACAACAACAACAAGAACTAACTAAACACACAAAAAAAGCCTTGCTGCCCACACCGCCATCCACACAAAACACAATAAAAGCAACATCAACAACATCAACGAAAGAAAATACAACAAAAACTACAAAATTAA
This sequence comes from Octopus bimaculoides, assembly GCF_046866305.1. Lineage (NCBI taxonomy): Eukaryota > Metazoa > Mollusca > Cephalopoda > Octopoda > Octopodidae > Octopus > Octopus bimaculoides. Next base: position 142,034,306 of record NC_142929.1, read on the forward strand.
CAAACAAAGAAGACGAAAAAAGAAAAGACAATACAAAAACTGATACCCCTTCCACCACATCACTTACACCACAACCAAAAATTCAACAACCAACAACAACAAAAACAACAATACAACCACTTACACAAGCAAACACAGAAGCATACAACATGCCCCTACCTCCTCAGAGTTTTCATCTGAAGACGAGTCATGTACTGAGGAATGGAAAATAGCCCAAAAAGGAAGGAGAAAGAGGAGCAAAAAAAGAAAAACGAACAACAAAGCAGGGAGGTTCACATCTACCGAAAACACTCCCAACTCCTACACAATAAACACCAATGATAACACACCAAAAACAATGCTAACAGCAATAGACATTACAAACACAGAGTTGATTAATTACATCAACTCTAAAACACACATCACAAATAACGACATCAAAACAAACAACCACCCACGCACAACACCGCCAAAACACATTAAAATTTATCATGTAACACCAGCATTACACAACAAAATAAAATCCCTCTACCCCAACTCAGTAGGGGGATGTCAAAAATATTTGTGCAAGAAATTGTACAATAGCCTCCATGGTGAAAATTCCAAGGAGGAAACAAAACTTTCGAACGGTAAGTAACTCTTTATTCTTTTTGTTTTGTGCTTTAAAGCACACGTATAAATAGAATCATGGTGAAGATTGGTTGTGTGAATGTGCATGGCTTGGGGTCCCCTTGGAAACAAGGGTACCTCTTAAATGACATCAAGTCACACAATTTGGATATCATAGCCATTAGTGAGACCAGACTCCATGAACCGCGGGTCCTAAAGTCCATGTTTGGCGGACAGTTTAACATTTATTTTTCTCCCTGCCTGCCGAGGATGGGCGGTAGTGGCACGGCGGTTCTTTTTCGCAAGAGTCTGGATCTCCAAGTAAAGACGATATTTACGGACCCCAAGGGTAGACTGGTTGTCCTAGATGTGGCCGGCAGCGATGGAGGCGCTTTTCTGTTGCTGGCAGTTTATGTGCCTCCTTTAACAGGTCGGTCGGACTTCTTTCGACGTCTAGAAATATTCCTGGGAACGTCTCGTCCCTTACTTTTAGTGGGGGATTGGAATGCTACCTTGGACACGCATCTAGACTACGTGGGGAGTGACAAAACTAGAAGGGGATGCAAAGGCCTCAGATACCTGCTCAGACGCTTCCAGTTGTCTGACAGGTATCGACTCGACCACCCAAATGTGCCAACGTGGACTTGGAGCAACCGCATTGGGTCGTCGAGATCGTATCTATATAGGATAATGTGTAGGACAAGAGATAGAGATAGTTTAGGATGTCCACAGTTCCACATAGTCAGCTACACGGATCACAAACTTGTGACGTGTTCGCTAGACTTAGATAAGGCACATAGGCAGGGTCCCGGTTACTGGAAACTAAACGCATCTTTCCCGCCGAGACAGATTTTCAGAGACCGGATTAGCACGTTAGTAAAGAGGGCTTTGACGGGAGCCATCGTCAACAACAAATGGTGGTTTGCCCTCAAGAGAGCAGTAAGGGCGGAAGCAATAAGGTATAGCAGGGCACTAGCTGTAGAGAGGAACAGAGTAGAGGGGAGGCTAGTGATAAAGTTAGAAGAGGCATTGCGAAGTGGCATCGCATCCGACGTTTTAGCGGCGAGGTTGGCCCTTGACCAACACTTCAATGCTAAACACGAAGGGTGTGCTGTCAGGGCAAGGATGCGTGCTCTGAGGAATGAAGGTGTTTTGGCCGCACGAGAGGCCCGGGTGGCGGAGGCGCAGCGAGGTAACAAAGCCACCATCCGGTCTCTGGTAGACGAACAGGGGAACGAATTGCTCGAGCCGAGCAAGATGTGCGAGGCGTTTCAGCGGCATTTTGCCCGACTGTTCGGGAGGAGTGGTGAGCGAGAAGGCAGGGTGGACTTTAGTGCCTACCTGCACAGCCTGCCACGACTCTCGGCAAGAGAGGCGGAATGCTGCGAAGGGGTCATCACGGCGGAGGAGGTGAGGGACGCGATGGCGGGTTGCTCGACGGACAAATCTCCGGGTTTGGATGGTCTGCCCTACGAGCTTTACAACTGTATGCCAGACTTGTTTGGAGACGTCTTGGCGGCCGTGTACTGCAACTGGCAGCAGAACGGGAGCATTCCCGGTTTTGTGAGCCGAGGAGCGGTAACGCTGCTGAAGAAAGATCCAAACAAGGGGGACGCCATAGATAACTTTAGGCCCATCACTCTGCTCAATGCAGACTTGAAAATTTTGGCCAAGGTGTTAGCCAAGCGGTTGGCGCTTGTCATCGAGAAACTGGTCGGCACGGAGTAGACGTGCGCCGTGCCGGGCCGGAGCATCCATGACAACCTCCATCTGATGCGCTACATCATAGAGAGGGTAGTTAAGGAACCTGGCATGGGTGGGGCCCTGATCAATTTGGATCAATCCAAAGCTTTCGATAGGGTAGACCATCGATACTTGGAGGCCGTCCTCGAAGCGGCCGGATTCGGTCCCGTTTTCCGCGGCTGGATGGCTGCCGTGTACACAGGCATCCGTTCGGTTGTTCGCGTCAATGGACGTCTATCGGGACCCTTCGACATTGCACGTTCGGTCCGTCAGGGATACCCCCTGTCGCCACTCCTGTACGTATTGACTCTCGAGCCACTACTGCGGAAGCTGGCGACGCTGAGGGGCATTCCGCGAGAACTGGGGTGCGGGACGAGCGTGTCGGCATACGCGGACGACGTCACCGTCATAGCGTCTAGCCACGAGCATATCGAGCTTGTCGGCGAGACGCTGAAAGACTACGAAGCGGTGACGGGAGCGAAAATCAACCGGGATAAGTCGGTGGGTTTGCTGCTCGATACCTGGAGGAGCAAGCCCATACCGTTCGGCAGTGCCTCAGTAGTGGGACGCTGGACGGACGGTCCGGTCAAGTTGCTCGGAGTCTGGTTCGGTCCGGACCTGCAAACGGAGAAGAACTGGGAAGAGATAACGAGAAGGGTGGCCACTCTCTGCCGGCAATGGTCCGAGAGGAAGCTGTCCCTAAAAGGTCGGGCGGAGATGGCGAACGCGTACATCGCGTCCGTCATCGAATACCGCCTGAGCGTCGTGCCTTGTCCCGATCGAGCCATCACCGAAATGGAGCGCATCCTCTTCGGCTTTTTGTGGAAAGGAAGCGTTCCGATGGTGAGGCGATCCGTTTGTTGCCAACACCCGCTGAAAGGAGGACTGGGCATGCCGTGGTTGATGATGCACAGACATGCGCTGAGACTGCGACATCTCCGGCTCTACGAAGACGTTTGTGCGACACGCTTTGCCGCAGCTCGTCTCCATGACCGAGCTGCAGTCGTGGATCAAAATGCCGAATGGCACCGTGAGTGTCGCGTTGCTCTGCAACAACTTTGCCGTCCCGGGTCGACCTTGAGCGGCTGCATCACAACGAAGTCATTCTATAGGGGATTAGTGGAGGGCAGGTACGACGACGATCTCGGGGCGAACCTGGGCGTCGACGAGGAATACCTGACCCGCCTGTTCAGGACGACTTTCGGGCCGGGACCTATGGACAACTTCCAGAGATCCCTGGCCTGGCAGTGCTACCGAGAAGCGCTACGCGTTCAGGATAAGCTCTATAGACACGGCTCGCGAAATACGGGGCCGACCTGCCCGAGATGCGGTCAGAGCGACGAAACCGTTCTGCGCGCACTCGTGCAGCGTCCAACCATTTCGGAGCTGTGGGCTTATGTCGAACGACTGCTGTCACGTGTGGGACGAGTTGGTTTATCAACCGAGTCTATCGTCAATATCGTCACACCTCCTTCCTTTAAACGGGAAGGAAGAGCTGTATCTATCGTGCTTGTGGCTATTGCGAAAGAATGCATCTGGTGGACGCGTCTGAAAGGATTAGAGACAAACACTTTCCTCTCTGGTCAATTTCTCATCAACTTTTTCAAGTATCACTTGAAAAGGAAGGTGAGAGTAGAGAGGCAAGTGTTGTCTAGCAAATGTTTCCAAAAAAGATGGATACATGTAGCAAGACTGGCACGTATAAATGACGAAGCCACCTTGACCATGATTCTATAAAACGTTTTAAAATTTTGTAAACAGAGAGTTACATACGTTTCTTGCATAAATAAAAGAAATTTTATTTAACAAATTGTGACACTAAGGACCGAGGTTACCGTGGTCTTTTCGTAGGTTTTTCTTTCCACGGATAACCTCCCCATTTATTGGGAATTTTCTGTATTATTTCGTATTTTTGTAAATACCCCAAACGTTTTGCGATGTTTTTTTTTCATCGTTGTCTCCACTTTTGTTTGTTTTTTTTCTGCTTTGTTTTCGCCCCCCCTCGAAAAGAAAAACTCTACATTTGTATTTTGTCCCTTCTATGTTGAGCCCTGTGTGGCTAATAAAGAAACATATCTATCTATCTATCTATCTATCTATCTATCTATCTATCTATATATATATATATATATATATATATATATATAACGATGTCCACTAAAGTGGACATTTACTGTGCTAGAAATAGACCACATTTTGTGTCTACTAAGACCTAATTGTTCTCAAAAGTGTGTTGATTTCGAAACCGGTTCGTGGATAATAATGTTTTATTTCTGTAATTTTCACTGTCTTGCCCGCATACATTTTGGTATTTCGCTGAATTTCTTTTGAGAACTATTAGGTCTTAGTAGACCCAGCATGTGGTCTATTTCTAGCACATTAAATGTCCACTTTGGTGGACATCGTTAAATATATAAAGATATACTTTAATCCCCTAAGATTTCAGATATTTTTTTCTTAATCTCTCTGATTCTTTAAACGTGCTAGCTTCCTGGTAATAAATCGATATTAATTAAGATCTGATTTTTGTACCCTATGTTTTAATTATATATATATATATAGCTATCAACCTATCTACGTACCTATCTTTCTATCTATATATCTCAATTGTCATGGAACATCACCCAAGAAAAATAAAACAATGTGCTCCTTTTCTAAACAGTTCCCAGCCCGCCAAAAAATCTGTTTATAAATGAACAAGCTGTTCGAGAAATGAACGAAAGCGATAATAACAATGAATAATAAATAATGAATAAATAATGTAAATAATGTAAATAAATTATTTTTCCAATATTCTGGTGACCTTTTTATCTCAGTATTCAATATCTGTACACCATACCTAACACTCTATACATACGCTGCGTGGAACCTTGGGCAAGTGTATTCTACAATAGCCTCGCGCCGACCAAAGGCTTGTTAGTGGATTTGGCATACGGAAACTGAAAGAATCCCGTCGCATATATATGTGTGCCTGAGAGTGTGTGCGCTTGTGCGTCTGTGTTTGCCCTCCACCCCCAGCATCACTTGACAACAGATGCTAGTGTGTTTCCGTCCCCGTGTCTTAGCGGTTCGGAAAAATAGGCCGATAGAATATGTATTAGGCTTACAAACAATAAGTCCTGGGGTCGATTTGCTCGACTAAAGGCGGTGTCCCAGCATGGTCGCTGACAAATGACTGAAACAAGTAAAAGAGTAAAATAATTATATATATATATATATATAAATATGCGCACATGCATACATATATACGTATATATTCCCATTTATATACATGTATATATATATATATATATATATATATATATATATATATATATATAGAGTGTAGTATATTGCCACTTTAGTGTGGCTGACCCCTAGGGGTGGATGTTACTGTTGCTTTTAGCCCCAGGAGGACATCTCCTCCAGCTGGCTTATCGACACACTACTGTGTCCTGTTTGCCAAGGGAAGTTATCCCTCTCACCATGATCTGTAGCACGAACGGATCCGGATTTCAGGGTTATTTCCCTTCGTCGGCGTTCGATAGCCACTGACCCTTGGTGAGAGAGACAAAATCCTGGCAATCTTATATCTACTTTTCCAGTGAAATTCTTCACTGATATCGAAAAGGTGAAAACAAGCAATGTTAATTCTCTAAATGATGTCTTCCTGGGGCTAAATGATGTCCTCCTGGGGCTAAAAGCAACAGTAACATCCACCCCTAGGGGTCAGCCACACTTAAGTGGCAATATACTACACTTTATCGTGCAGTTACTGTTAATACTTCATTTAGAGAATTAACATTGCTTGTTTTCGATATCAGTGAAGAATTTCACTGGAAAACTAGATATAAGATTGCCAGGATTTTGTCTCTCTCACCAAGGGTCAGTGGCTATCGAACGCCGACGAAGGGAAATAACCCTGAAATCCGGATCCGTTCATGCTACATATCATGGTGAGAGGGATAACTTCCCTTGGCAAACAGGACACAGTAGTGTGTCGATAAGCCAGCTGGAGAAGATGTCCTCCTGGGGCTAAAAGCAACAGTAACATCCACCTCTAGGGGTCAGCCACACTTAAGTGGCAATATACTACACTTTATCGTGCAGTTACTGTTAATACTTCATTTAGAGAATTAACATTGCTTATATATATATATATATATATATATATATATATATATATATATATATATATATATATATATATATATATATATATATATATATATATATATATATATATATACACACACAAACATATATATATATATGTGTAAGTGCGTGTGCGTAGTGTTCTGTTCTGTGGTGGTAAAATGAGCAAAAAGAATATTCTGTTTGTTGAAAAATATGATTCAATATTTTTCTGGGCTACCAATGTCATGTCATTAAAAACAACTTGCAAAGCATTTTATAATACGTCCCGTGCTTTCATGCAATCCTGAGGTTCAGCCTGCATGGCATAGCAACGTAAGACAGTACGATAGAATGAGAGAAAATATGAGAAAACCTGAGAAGGAAGTAGACCTAAACGATTGAAGTTGGAAATACCGGTAAACGTAAAAGAAAATGAAAAAAAAACCCAAAAAAACAAAGAGGGGGTGAAATAGAATTAAATCCCCTTATGAAAAATGACGTTTATAACCAGGAAAACTTAAATGATTGGCTTCTAATTTTCTCACTAACTTTAACTCCAAAATATTCCATTTGTCACAAATTTTGTCAGATTTATGCAATTCAGTGTTTAATTCTGAAATAGATCTAAAAAAACTCGTTTCATATAAATGATAATTAATTTTGGCAAATATTCTAAAATGATGTACTTCGACACATTCAAATATATATAGGTATGTGTGTGTCTCTTTGTGTCTGTGTTTGCTCCCTACCGCCGCTGTTAGCAACCGGTTTTGGTGTATGTATGTCTCCATAAATTAGCACTTTGACATAACAGATCGATAGATTAAGTAGCAGGATTAAATTACAAAATAATTACTGGGGCCGTTTCATAAAACCAAAACATTTTCTAAAGCACTGCCCCAGCATGACACCAGTCTAATGATTGAAAGGATTAAAAGATATAACAGAAAAGATTAAATCTTATCCCTCGATTAACAACTGTTAAGCAGCACCATTAAATAACAAAATTTGCCACTGATTTTTTTTTTTTTTTTGCTTTATTATGTATTCATCAAAGAAGTATGACCTAAATCACAATTTCGTTTCGTTGTTGTTTTCTAAACATTGTTCCGATCTGAATCTACATTTTCATCGCTATTTTTTTTTTTTTACATTTCTCAAGTTACTAGTATTTTTCAAGCAGTTTTAATTATTTTTTTAATGACAACTTTATTTTCTGACTTAATGTGTCTAATTCTTATTCAACTTGCTACATTTTCTACGACAATTAAATAATCATTATCTAAAATTAAATTAAATCATTTTGCTTTAGGGTTTCACGGTTCTATCCCGTACTGTCTGTCTTTTTTTGTACTCCACCCCCACAAGCAAGGGAACACACATACCAACATGAATTTGGCTCCGGGTTTAGTCCCACAGCGTGACACCTTGGGCAAGTGTCGTCTACTATATCCTCGAGCTGACCAAAGTCTTGTGAGTGAATTTGGCAGATGAAAAGAACCTCGTCATATGTGTGTGTGAGTGTTTTTGCATCGACGTAACTTAGAGTTTCGCAAAAGAGGCTACTAGAATATCTACCAGGCTTGTAAAATAAGTACTGGGGGTCAATTCATTCGACTAAGCATTGAAGACATTGCACCAGGGCAGTGTCTAATGACTGAAAACTTCAAGGCGGTGTCTAATGACGAAAACATGTTAAAGACAATATATACTGGTACACACACACGCACAACAGACTACTTAAAGTAATAATTCAGACGAGATACCAATGTAATCTATCTGCCCCAGTGTCATCGTGTAGCACATTGTGTTAAACACGACAATTCATAATCATCGCATATAACGTTCGAATATATTGCTAAACGATGAGTGTAAGTTATTTGAAGGGTTGTCACCAAATTTAAATATTCACTACAAATTCTAAAGATGAAAACCGGTTTTGGAGGCAATTGTTTTCTCTCTCATAAACCGAACCTCATGTGATTTGTCATTCATCTGAAATGTCATTTCTTTTCATTGGCCGCGTGAAATAAACTATGACTGGCTAGATTACTGTGCTGTTCTCGTCCTATTGACTGGTAAACAGAAATTCCTACACAGGTTGTAAAAGAAAGAGATACTAGACAGGAGACAGGCATCCTATGAACAAATATGGATTAGAAGACAAAAAACGTTAAAGACGTGGAATTAATTATTATTTAGAGATGTAGCCATCAGTGTAATTAGTGGTGTCTAATATAATGTCTTATAGAAAATGTTCCTCTAACATGTTTAAAATTGATGGCGTTTAAGTGACTCATACATTGATGCATCTTTTTTTTTCTCTTGTGTTCTTGGAATGTTTATTCTATATTTGCGATTGTAGTGGTAGTTATGGTAAACAATTAAACAATTTTCCTGTTAATATTTATGGTAATTTTAAGGCGGCGAGCTGGCAGAGTTGTAAACACGCCAGGCAAAACACTTAGTAGCTTTTCGTTCGTCTTTACATTCTTAGTTCGAGTTCGGTCGAGGCCTACCTCGCCTATCATCCCTTCGGGTTTAATAAAATAAGTACCAGTTCAGCACTTGGATTGATGTAATTGACTTACCAACTTTCTCAAAATTGCTGGCCTTGTACCAAAATTTGAAATAAATATTTATGGTACTATCCAAGTCAGCATTAGAAAGTAAAGAGGTGATTTCGGTTTTTCACAATAAGATTTATGTTTGCGAAAATCGTCTTTCTCAACGTCTGTATATTCCCTAATACTTAAACTTTCACTTCATCTCTCAATGCATACAGTATAAAACATAGAGGAACCAGACCTGATGATTCAGTAGCATCTTAACTATCACCACAATCACTTAAATATTGCCTTCTGTTATTTTCACCTGAGGAAGAAATCACTACCAATATAAGGCATGAATTAATTTATGGTTTTCATATTGATAACAGCTTGGAATAATTTGGTTTATATGTCAAAATATACTAAATCATGCAGTAAACGATATTTGGAAATATATACTGTTCCAAAATAGTAAAAACCAATAAATCAACCATTGAATTTCTCCGATAAAATTCATCCAATTTCCTGTTTCACTATGTAGATATATTTGTATTATTACCGCCAACAGACTATGTATTATATTCACAAAATTTCCTCACGTAATAGTTACGCATCCATCACCATACTATTCTTTGCTTGGTCTTTGTAAATGTTTAGTAGCTTACAATTTGCCACTCCGATTTATACTAATCGGGAACATTTAACGAAAGGAACGATTCATATAATTAAAGTCTTTAAATACAGTTTCTAATTGTAACTTCAATGCTGAATAGGTTGTATATTCTTTTACTATTTTTCATAGCATTGAACTAGAATTTATATATGTTGTGATATTCAATAGCTCATTCTGTATATCAAATCGACATAGCCCGTACTGGTGCACTTCGTGCAACATATCAGATGAAGTGATCGCAGAGCAAAGCAAATGAAATATTTCGCTCAAGAATACAACACAACACCCGGTACAGAAACCGAACTCACAATGGTGCGTTTTTTATAGAAACACATTAACGACACTGATATCTGTCTGTCTCTCTCTCTCTCTCTCTCTCTCTCTCTCTCTCTCTCTCTCTATATATATATATATATATATATATATATATATATATATATATATATATATATATAGGTGAGAAAGTTGGTATGTTAAAGCACGTGGTTGGATGTATAAAAGATAATAAGAGTGAAAAAACTACAGAAGGCTTGTGTTACATGGTTAAAGTATATATTTTAATTATGTCAGAAAAATGTTAGAAAAATGTTAGAAAAATGTTATAAAATCTTTTTGGTATATAAACATTGTATTTTGAGAAATAACCGATTTCGTGTTGTCTTTTCAAATTTCTCTACTTCATTGTGTCGTGTTCGTTCCAGTCTGAGATAGAAGAGTTCTAGATAGGGGGAGGTAATTAGGGATTTCTTCCGGTATAGGGGAGATAATCGAAATCTAGGAGGTGGTAGAATTTGATTAATTTACCATTGTTTTGTTCTATATTTTTTTCCCTTTTTTTCTCAGTGGGGTGATGAATTTCCTTATTTAAATGTGTTAGCAATGGTTAAGATTCGGTTTGTATTTTTGAATGAAAACGGTTTCCTTATTTAATCTAATCTGTGTTGGTGTTTTAATGGCACATTGATAAAAAGGAAAGATTATAAATTGTGGTAGCATTTGTTTTGCGCATTTCTCAATATGATCACTAAAAGGTATCATTCGGTATTCTGGGTGTGCAATCTGCTGGTGGTGCAGAGTGCATCTACGTCTGAGCGATAATCCTGTGGACCCTATGTAGTTCTCGTGGCAGCCCGAACATCTTATTACATAAATAAGATTTTCTGAGGCAGAAGTAAAGTTAGATTTAACTTTGAATTTGTGTCCCTCTTTGAAGAGGAATTCTGAACCTTCTAGAATGTTTGGGCATGTTGCACAATTTGGTCGACCACATTTGTTTACTTTCGCATCTGTTGTTTCGGAAAGTAATTTTGCCTTTGTGAGGATCTTTTTCAGTGATTTTGGTTGTTTGTGGCATTTGAATTCAAAAGTCTATTGAAATTCAAAAGTCTATTGAACAGTGTCAACCCAAACATACAGTTCACAATGGAGTACAACCAAAAGGAACGCCCATTCTTGGATATACTAATTAAAAAAGTAAACCTAAAAATAGAAACGGACATATTTTACAAAACCACAGACGCCAAACAATATCTACTATTTGATTCATGCCACCCAAGACACACCAAGACAAACATCCCCTTCAACCTTGCAAGAAGGATATGCACAATAGTGTCAGAAGAAAATACTAGAGACTACAGACTACAAGAACTCAAAATCACACTAATTGACAGACACTACCCAGTTCAACTCATAGTGGATGGAATCAGACGTGCATCACAAATTAACATAGAAAACTTAAGAAAAGTTAAACACAGCAACACACATTCCCCGAAAATACTGCCGTACATATCCACATACAACCCCAGAAACAAAGAAGCCTTCACCATCATCACCCAAAACATACCAATGCTACATAAGGACCCCAAATTGAAGGAAATTTTACACACACACAAAATCATCAAATGCCACAAACAACCAAAATCACTGAAAAAGATCCTCACAAAGGCAAAATTACTTTCCGAAACAACAGATGCGAAAGTAAACAAATGTGGTCGACCAAATTGTGCAACATGCCCAAACATTCTAGAAGGTTCAGAATTCCTCTTCAAAGAGGGACACAAATTCAAAGTTAAATCTAACTTTATTTCTGCCTCAGAAAATCTTATTTATGTAATAAGATGTTCGGACTGCCACGAGAACTACATAGGGTCCACAGGATTATCGCTCAGACGTAGATGCACTCTGCACCACCAGCAGATTGCACACCCAGAATACCGAATGATACCTTTTAGTGATCATATTGAGAAATGCGCAAAACAAATGCTACCACAATTTATAATCTTTCCTTTTTATCAATGTGCCATTAAAACACCAACACAGATTAGATTAAATAAGGAAACCCTTTTCATTCAAAAATACAAACCCAAACTTAACCATTGCTAACACATTTAAATAAGGAAATTCAACACCCCACTGAGAAAAAAAGGGAAAAAAATATAGAACAAAACCATGGTAAATTAGTCAAATTCTACCACCTCCTAGATTTCGATTATCTCCCCTATACCGGAAGAAATCCCTAATTACCTCCCCCTATCTAGAACTCTTCTTTCTCAGACTGGAACGAACACGACACAATGAAGTAAAGAAATTTGAAAAGACAACACGAAACCGGTTATTTCTCAAAATACAATGTTTATATACCAAAAAGATTTTATAACATTTTTCTAACATTTTTCTAACATTTTTCTGACATAATTTAAATATATACTTTAACCATGTAACACAAGCCTTCTGTAGTTTTTTCACTCTTATTATCTTTTATATATATATATATATATATATATATATATATATATATATATATATATATATATATATATATATATATATATATATATATATATATGTGAGTGTTTGTGTGTAGGTGTGGGTGTATGTATGTATGTATATGTATATCCGTCTCTCTCTCTCTCTCTCTCTCTCTCTCTCTCTCTCTCTATATATATATATATATATATATATATATATATATATATATATATATATATATATATATATAAATATGTATATGTATATATATATATATATATATATATATATATATATATATAAATATGTATATGTATATATATATATATATATATATATATATATATATATATAGGCGTACAAGTGGGTGTGTGGTAAGTAACTTGCTTACCAACCGTATGCTTCCGGGCTCAGTCCCACTGCGTTGCATCTTGGGGAAGTGCCTACTGCTGTAGCCTCAGGCCGACCAAACCCTTGTGAGTGGATTTGGTAGACGGAAGCTGAAAGAATCCGTAGTATATATGTATATATATGTGTGTGTGTGCTTGGGTGTCAGTATCTGTCCCCCCAACATCACTTGCCAACCGATGCTGTTGTGTTTACGTCCCCGTAACTTAGTGGTTCGGCAAAAGAGAGCGATAGAATAAGATCTAGGCTTACAACGAATAAGTCCTGGGGTCGATTGCTCGACTAAAGGCGGTGCTCCAGCAAGGCCAGTGTCAAATGACTAAAACAAGAGTAAAAGAGAGTAAGAGTTTATATATATATATATATATATATATATATATATATATATATATATATATATATATATATATATATATATATATATATATAAGTACTGATTTCACTTTGCTAAAGATTTTCTACTATTTGAAAATAATATGTATTCTTGTCTTTATACTATTCATTTGGTTCTTTATAGATTATTTTTAATAGATAACTTTTTTAACACTAAATTATTTAGAAGTTATAGTTTCATTTCAACATAATATTAGAACTTCGATTTGAATAGTGTTGATATATTTTCGATTATTTTTGATTAATAATATTTGATTAATTATTAATCTTTATAGCTTATAATATCGTTAAAGTTTTTTTTTTTAAATCAAAACTTTGTATATATATATAAAGTTTAATCTTTTATTCTTAATAATTTTTTCTTTCCTAATTTTTTCATTCATAATTTTTGCATTCATAATTTTTTCATTCATATTTTTTATTATTACGTTTGTAGAAATAAATAATCTTGTATTTTTCTATTATTCAATTGATCTTTAATTATAATTAAATAAACGTCTTTAGCTTTAAATAGTATAGCTTTAACTATTACACTGGTTAAATATGTACTAATTTTATCTTAATTATTATTTTAAACTTAAACTTCGTTCAACTTGTATTTAAAACAATGATAATTTAAAACAATGATAATTTATGTAAGATGTTTTTTGTATATAATATACATGTTATTATAATGGATGAAGGGATGATTATTGAATGGTTTTAATTTTAATATTATGATATTTTTAAAATATTTTTTCTATCTTTATATAATAAGTATTTCATATTAATTCATTTGGTACTTATTGTTGGTTGAGATATATATCTAATTATTGTTCTACTTACGATCTGACTATATTTTTGAATAGAATTTATTTTCGATAATTTCAATTGATTTTAATCGATTTAAATTTCTTTTCTACTTGAAAATTGGTTATGAAACACGTGTAATCTTTTTATTATATTTATCTTATGATATTTACTTTACTTTATATTATACTCATTTATTGTGCTTTTAATTATTAATTTTTTCTATATGTGATAGTGGATTTTCATCGATGAATTCTTGAAAATTGGTTATTTTCCCTAAAGCTATATATTTTATATATACTTTATCTATAAGGCTTAATTTAATATTAATTTTTTATAAATTGATTTTAATTGAGTTTTTTACCTGTAATTTTGGATTTTGTCCCTAATATTATTATATATATATATATATATATATATATATATATATATATATATATATATATATATATATATATATATATATATATATATATATATATATATATGTATATATATATATATGTATGTACCCTTCTAACTAATATTAAATAGTATGGTTTACTTAGCGCTCATTACACACTGAATTGTGGCAAGTTATGGACGGATTCCGAAGTAACGAGGAAATTATGTATAAATATATCAAATTAAGAATTCTACGAGGTATATTGCAATACACAATACCAAACGGAACCTCACCTCTTATATCTCATCTTTGTTCCTCCTTTAACTTCTATGTGATATAATTCTTGGGAGAGAATACATTTGCGGCTGAAGATAACTTTATACGGTCAATTATACACTGATGTAACAACTATAAAGCTTGAAACACGTGTAGCGCAGAATCCTTTGTTTTGTTTTTATTTTTACATTTACAGAATCCTTTGTGTTTTGTTTTTATTTTCACATTGGCTATGAGATCGAAATTTTCTAGTAATGGGTTAGGAGGTGGATTCTTTCTACCCTTAAATATCTTCTTATAGTAGTTCTTTTCTTGTGTTTCAGAGGTTAGGTTTTTCATGGTGATAGGCAATCCACCTCATCCTTCTATGGATTAAAAGAATCATTGTTATTGTTGTTATTTACATTATTACAACAATAGTGTCTTGTTTATTTTGTTTTTTTTACTTAAATAAATCTAATCCTTATGCCCAAAATTAATCTAATCCTTATTCTATTAATATTTTTTAATTAGCCCATGTTAATCTTGAAACAAATCCATGACTAATGAAATGTTTAATCAATCATCAGATTCCTGTATTGGATGGTCTTGTTAATTCCTAATATCCTTTTTCTTTTTCTGTCCCTTAAATCTTAGTAAACCCATAAACTAGTATAAATCCTATACCAACTTCTCTTCACATTATAAAAATAAAGCTTAAATTTTATGTGCCTTCTAAATAGTATTATTACATATATCAGCTTAAATTTAAAAATGATTTTTTAAAATAATTTAAAATTATCTTCATGAACCCAATATACTTAATATCCTTAGACTTTACACCTTATCTATAGCCTCTGAATTCAATACCGACATTACTTCATGCTTTATTTTTATTAGCATATTTTATTAGCTTACCTCTTACTGTTAAAATATAATGTTAAAATATTGGTTAAACTAATTTTGATATCTGTAAAACAATTGATGCTCTATTTAGACTAAAGGAAAAGCCCTGTTTGACCTATATACCTAGGGTTTAATTCCTCAACATTTTGATAGTAGTTAAATACCCCAACCTATAAGAGTGTTTGCCACTCTGACCAGAGAATCCTTTATAACCATATCTTTTATAGCCTTGTCCATGCATAATGCTTACACCTTCCCTTTCCTTAGAAGTGATTGTCCCTCATACTATTACTACTAGATAATAGACAATGAAATCAGAGACAGTTTTGAATTTTTTGCCTAGAACCAATTACTAGCCTGATAGACTTGGCTATGTCAAGATGGATTTTTATGTATTCTTCCTCCCACTTGGATTTGAAATGTTGCCACAATTATAATATGTCTATTCTACTGTAATTTTCTGCATTTTCCTGCAGCTGAAGATTGCTCTACATATTGCATTTAATGTAATGCTCGCATTACTTAAATAAACGTGAGAACTGCAATCATCTTTGAAATCCGTGTTGTTTATTTTGATTTTTTGATCACCTAGTTTTTTTGGAATGGTTTTTGTATAATACCATTCCATACTATATTCTGGTGCCTAAACATAAGTACCATTTTCAATCTTGAATCTAAATCTAAACCTTCTCTCTCTCTCTCTCTCTCTCTCTCTCTCTCTCTCTCTCTCTCTATATATATATATATATATATATATATATATATATATATATAATTCATTAAAATAGAGAGATGCCTATAATAGGACATTAACCCGCTAGAAAGAGCAGCAAAAAGTCTTTACCACAAAAATAGGGATACTTTCGAAAGAGAATGAAAAATAAAATATTTTACCAGTCTATACTCTGTACCATGGTTTCAAGTTATTTAGCAAGATAAAAATATATCTTACTTGGGCAACTTTCTTCAGCAGAGTACCACGAACAAGCGAGTAAACACGAGTCATAGTGAAACACGACCCACGTTTACACGCTTAATTTTTCAAACTATTCCGCGCATGTGCGCTTTAACTTATCGGCAGTAAATATAAAATAAATGCCGATTTTCCTTCAGGAATTAGCCATCTCTGTATTTTAATGAATAATATATATATAGTCTACTGACTAAATTTTATTCTCGCTGGACCACTGGTGGTAAATTAAATTTCTAAAATTTTTTTTGCTGCCCTATGATTAATTAATGATAATATATTTTTGGGCTAATTTCTGAAGGAAAATCGGCATTTATTTTATATTTACTGCCGATAAGTTAAAGCGAACATGCGCGGAATAGTTTGAAAAATTAAGCGGGTAAACGTAGGTCGTGTTTCACTATGACCCGTGTTTACTCGCTTGCTCGTGGTACTCTGCTGAAGAAAGTTGCCCAAGTAAGATATATTTTTATCTTGCTAAATAACTTGAAACCATGGTACAGAGTATAGACTGGTAAAAGTTTTTATTTTTCATTCTCTTTCGAAATTATCCCTATTTTTGTGGTATAGAGTTTTTTGCTGCTCTTTCTAGCGGGTTAGATGTCCTATTATAGGCATCTCTCTATTTTAATAATAATATATATATAGTCTACTGACTAATTTTTATTCTCGCTGGACCACTGGTGGTAAATTAAATTTCTAAATTATTTTTTGCTGCCCTATGATTTATTAATGATAATATATTTTTTGGCTAATTTCTGAAGGAAAATCGGCTTTTATTTTATATTTACTGCCGAGAAGTTAAAGCGCACATGCGCGGAATAGTTTGAAAAATTAAGCGTGTAAACGTGGGTCGTGTTTCACTATTAATGATATATATATATATATATATATATATATATATATATATCCTTTCCGAGCGTCTAGTAACACTATCCGTATCACGTCCTTACGTTGTTGTTTTTTGTTATTGTTTATTGTATTTTTTTAAACTTATATATATATATATATATATATATATATATATATATATATATATATATATATATATAAGAATTTCAATATGAGACGTGGAATGATCATTACAATTGTTTCGGTGCATCAATATCAACTAGTAATTATATACTAGTTGATATTGATGCACCGAAACAATTGTAATGATCATTCCACGTCTCATATTGAAATTCTTATAGTAATTATATACTATACATCTTATTGCATTAATATCATTTAACAATAGCTATGTACATGCACGTTATCGGGAGAGTAGAATCCGAAGCACTGCTAAATCATCTTTAGTTTCTCTCTGTTTTATATCCACACCACAATGCTATTTTTGTCATACAGCAACACGGGATTAAAAAGAAATACAGATTAGACAAAATGCCACACACACACACACACAGACACACACACACACACACACACACACACACACTCATATAAACGCGTGTGTCTTTTGAGTTTCCGAGTGTGTTTGTGTGTGTGGACATTTTGCCAGAATAACTTACAAGTTACTTTTCTATAATCATTTGTTGATATTTTAAAGACAATGCATTGTGTCGACGGAAATTGGTTTCCGTTATCTTTACGAAGTCTAAACTAAGTGAACGTGATAATTTTGTTGTATAAATCTGACAGATATGCCAGATATTTTCTAAACTATTTCTTGTTCCTCCAACAATTCGAGAATTGTATATTTTAAATGCTGCTTTAATAAATCGGTCATTCACCGGATTTCACAACTCAACAGTTCCATATCATCCCCGAATGTGTGTTTTGTGTCTGATTGTTACTTCGTAAGAAAGAGTGGGATGGCTTTGTGAGATGGCTTTCTGAAAGTAATTGCATTCACGCTGAATAACAAATCTTCTCAACATTCATGTTTATCTTTGTATTAGGTTTCTGTTTATTTCTTTTCTTTATCTTATATATGTAAGTAATTTACTTCGTCGCTAAGTACAATTTTCTCATCTTCAGATAAAAGATTACTGTAAAGAAATATCTAGATAAAGAAATAATATTTTTTTATTCATACATGATTAAATATTTTGTTCATTTTTAATCATCACTCAACTAAATTCATATTATTTACAACATAAATTAAATTACAATATGATTAGAATGTAATCACACTCTTGTAGATAATTTCTTTTGCGTGGAACGAAAAAATCATACTTAAACAAGACAATGAAATACTGCTACAGTTTAGTCAGTACATTATGTCCGAAAGAAACTACCAATGTGTTTGCTGGTTCTAAAGTAATAATTTAGATCATTTCTAAGATATTTACATTTCTCGCAGTTTCTGTCAGACCTAGTTTACATCAACTGGCAGGTGCTCATATTCAAACTCGCCCCATCATTGTCACTCGAACTTATTTTATTGAAGGTCAAATTATTTAGCACTGTATCATTCATTCTATTCTTGCAAGAAAACGCATGATTTAACAAGGATTTTGTTATTATTACTTGCCTATCAGACAATTTCGTTTTCATCATATTTTCTTTGTTGACGCGATATACGCTTAGTAAGATAATAATTTCAAGGAGGTTACGATTCACTGATGAGTTTATCTTCTCTCCAAAAAGCGTCTCCTCACTGACAAGGGATCAGGTAACACTGATCTCTTAAGCTTTTAAATTTATATTAATAACAAAAACAATTTTGAAGTAACCTCCTGTGTTTTTATATTCCGCTTCTTCTACTTGCAGTTAGGAATCACAGATAATTTAAAATCAGTTTGAGAACATAGTTTTCAATAATAAGCCATGATTACTTTATACAAATTGAGCTAGTATCTTACTTGTTTGATAGCCAATATCGTATATTATACGTCTTCATGACTTTCACTAATATTTTCAAATTGATGTTAACAGTATACACATTTGTCTCATACCTGTATAGTATTACTCTCAACAAATACCCCTGTAGTTTCAGTATTAAATTCATTCGAACGATATCTGTCTACTCAAGTCCCCGTGAACAGTTACTTTCACAATTATCCTCGCACTGTGATCGAACTAGAAATTACTCGGCCATATAACAGCATCTTTAAACACATGTCTTCCTGTCAACATAATTATATCCAACTAGTTTATATTATTTTGTTTTAGCTTATCCAATTACGATTTGTCATTCATTGAAAATAAATAAACGAAGAAAACAGGTAGCTGTCACTAGCTAGCTGCTACCAGATATCTGGTTGCAGCTAGCTTGTGTCTGATAAATATTTTGTTTGTATCTACTTTGGTATCATTAATTTGGTACGTAAACATCAGTAAAGATATGACAACTAAACTTATGACCGTAGTGCTAATAATATTTATCATTGTCTCTGCAAACTTATATTGTTTCATTATTGCAACACTGACGTGGAAACATTGCCGTTCAAAATGAATGTAGAATCATTGACAAAATCAATAGGACTTTCTGCCTATTAGAAAAGTGTTACATATTTCACTTAGCGTAAATGAGATAAGAATAAGGAAAATATTATTTCAAAGATAAACAGAGACGAAATGTAATATCTGCTTTCAGAATACTGAAAAAATTACTTATTACAAATCGATAAATTTAAGTAGCTCCAAAAATACTTATATCAACGATAATAAATAGAAGACGGAAGGAAAACCAAAACAAATGATATGAAATTCTTACAATTAAAGTACCAATATATCTACAACTATAATGTCTTTAATAGAAGTATATGCATGTGTGTGTGTGTATGCGTGTATGCGTTTGCGTGTGCGTGTTTTAAGAGAAAACAAACATAAAATAATAAAAAAAGAAGTATATAGAGAAATGGAGACGCTTGATTATTGTCAATGTAG
>NC_142929.1:142057162-142069662 GCF_046866305.1 Octopus bimaculoides
TACCGTTATTGAATCTGGAGGTTTCAAATAGTTATCTATCTGAAATATCTGACCCTCTCATAACTTTATGTATAAAAATAATCATATACAGCATATCATAAAGTATTCCTATGATCTTTAATAATTTAAAGTTTATCAAAGCTTTTTATTATGTCCACAAATATAATATCCACTTACGGATTTCAACTCATAATTTTTCTGGAATCGGACTCACCGATTATGTCATGCTGATTATCATTTTGGCGCATTACTTTGTAATTCATAGTAAATTTTGGCAATGCTTTGAGTAATTGTTGTTTTCATTATAAACCAAAATTTTTCTTGCTGGTTCTTCATGTCAGCATCAATACCTCTAAAGCTTTACCAATTCAGTATGTTCCCCATTAAATGTGTAACCCCACTTTTTACAATAATTATTATCTGTTTATATATTTTATCTTCTATGTATTTCATGTTATATGTAACAACTTTCTTTCGGCTTGCATAGCCCATGAGCTACCTTTAATTCTTTAGCTGTTGAAATCTCCCTCCTGCTCTTCTTTTTCCCAAGTACATTTTGCCTTTTCATAAATACATCTTTATTATCCATTTTACACTTTCTGTTGAATCTCATCTCTTTACATAAGTATTGTTTTGCGACGTGTTCCGATATATATGTATTTACGTTGTGCATCCATCTACCACCTGGCGTCCTTCACTTCTTCTTTATATTCTGTTTTCTGTATATTCTGCATTTACTTCTTTAGCGGAGTTTTAATCAATTCTTTGGCTGTTTATTCACTCTTCGTTCTGTGTTTACTTATTTCCAGGTATTTAAACCAGATTTATAATAACATTGGTAAACTCACTCGTAGCATAAAGTTTTGTTTTTCATTTTCGCTCACAAATTATAATAGACGTACGGTTTCCTTTATGTTTATCATATCCTCGTTGAATCACTAGCAATATTATGTTCTCTGTCTGAAGTAAAAGAAACTTCTGGCAAATGAAAATTTCTATGATTACTACACCTGCATATCGATCCTTAAATACTAAATTACGTCTTAATCGGAATACAATACTACTTACAAGCATGCATCGAGCTAGATGTAGTGTGAGTCATTTGTGAAATATTACCAATCCATACCTCCCTTTCTGAACCAAGATATGCTACACTTTTCACCTAGAAAATAGGTATCGTTCACATTTCACGCATGAAATAAGGCTCATACACCGCTCTCATTAACAATAATGTTATAATCTATTCTCACAATATATCAAGCAGAAATGTTCGCTATAAACATATACAATATGAAAGATGAGGCATTGTAACGGAACACAAAAGTGTTCGCTCAATTCTGCTGTAATTTAGGGGAGCAGAATAGTCTTTAAAAATAAAGTTTTATATATTCTGTTTCATATGTCAATGTGTATGGTTGCATTTCGATGCATACACATTTCTGCCAGCTTATATATGCGTTATAGTGTAGAAAATATGAAGTATTAAGCTATACGTGCAGGGGTGGCCATAGACGTAGGAGAGGCTGTAGGCGGAGGAGTGGCTGTGTGCTAAGTAGCTTGCATACTAACCACATGGTCCCGGGTTCAGACCCACTGCGTGGCACCTGATGCGAGTGTCTTCTAATATAGCCTCGGGCCAACCAAAGCCTTGTGGGTGGATTTGGTAGACGGAAACTGGAAAAAGCCCACCGTGTGTATATGTATGTGTGTGTGTGTGTGTTCGTATCCCACCATCGCTCGACAACCAATGTCAGTGTGTTAACGTCCCCGTAACTTATTGGTTCGGCAAATAAGAGAGCGATAGGATAAGTCTAGTCTTACAAGGAATAAGTCCTGCGGTCGATTTGTTCGACTAAAGGAGGTGCTCCAGCATCGCCTCAGTCAAGTGACTGAAACAATTAAACGAATAAACGAATGAAAGAATTCATTATAAATAAACTTTCGTTGTAAAGATATAAATTTTATTAAAAATTCAAAGCTAGGATCTGTACAAGGCTTTTTGATTGGACATAACTCGTAAGTCGAGTAGAGTCTTCCGCAATCGGACTATCTTGTTCTATATGGAAACTATTCAATATATATGTTGCATTTGGGGAAGGTTCAAAATCACTGAAAGGATGGAATTAAATATATAAATATTAAATACCATTGTACAAGCAATGATTTCAACGTTATTGATGCCGTAATTGGATGTGCATTAATTTGTGGTCAATTTGTTATATGTGGGTTAATATGAATGGACACAGATTCAATTTGCACATATATGCCCATGCTGGTTGATATATTGATTTGAGATGTATATATATATATATATATATATATATACTAATATGAATTCATTTAATTTCATGATACAGAGACACCACTTTATTCTTTATAGCAACTACCCTATAGTTCAGTATCTGAGAACGTTCTTCTGACTGTCTTTTATTCGGTTCGTCTGATGATAACCTAAATGATATATATATATATGTATATATACGTGTATGAGAGTGTGTCAGGATACGTGTTTGCTTCTGTGCGTGTGTGCATAAATATATATGCATAAATATATAAATATGTATATATGTATTTGCATATATGTATATATATATATATATATATATATATATATATATATATATATATATATATATATATGTGTATATATATATATATATATATATATATATATATATATATATATATATATATATATATATATACATATATATACATATATATATATACATATATATACATATATATATATATATATATATATATATATATATAAATTGCTAGCCACTACACATTCTTTGTTTCTTCTCTCCTTGTTTCTTTCTGTGTTCCTTTCTTTGGAAGAGCTTAGCCTCAAAACGTTAAAGACTTTTTCACTTCCAGAATGTCATATTAATACATCTGTTTGTTGTCTACACTACGTCTTTTGTTTCTTTTTTGTGAATTCTCCTTATATATGTATACATAAGTATAAATAAAATAAATGAAACCTTTTAAAGCCTAGCCAGGCTCATGGGCCCGGTTTCCCGGTTTCAATGGCGTATGTGTTCCCCAGCTGGGTCTGTTCTGACGCAAAGGCTACTGGATACAAATTCTTTTAAGATATCTGGAGTATCTTATGCCACATGTTAATTTCTTCCATATGGAGAACATATACTACTTTTTCTTTTTACATTACCGAGATAAACATACATGGGTATTTAATTTATGTATCAGCGTGTATTTCTCAAAACATGGTGCGCAGGTTGCTGGTTTTAGATTATAGAATCAGGTGAGGATACTGTTTATTGGTATTAATTAATAAAATACTTAGGTCTTATAACATACATACGTTCTTCTCCTTAACGATGTCTGATGTGTAATACTTTGTATGTAGCATAAGTATACGTTCCATATTTGTCATAGGAAATGTGTTATATGATGTGTTCTGTTATTAACCTGTTAATACTTCGCTATATTAAATTAGGAGAATTCGCATAATAATCTAACTACAAGGTAATTTATTATGTCCATTAAAGGAACTGCCTTGAATAACTTCTACAGCATGTAATAAAGTTACAGATGTATTCCCTAGATAATACTCATATGTATACGTGCATAGCACCTACAACATACGTTCATAAGTCATTAGATACGCGAACAATCCGCACTACGACAGCAGTTACCATTTTAAAAGCAACGCCAGTTATTCACTTTCAGAAAATTGTACCCTTTATGGAAAGCCATAAATAAATATTAGAATTCTGCAGCAGCAAAATTATACTGGTGTCGATAACAAAGAATATAATCAGCTATGACTTCAACCATATTATCACCGAGCAATCAGATGTCACAATGAGAATGAAGGTCTATCGGTAGATTTGAATGCAATTTAATGCAGAATGAAACAATAACATGGACATTAATGGAGTAAGATGAGATGTTAGGCAATCTCTGACTCAATTTCCCTTCCTGTTTGTTAATTTAACTTGCCGAATGCAAAGGCATTAAGGCAATTATTTTGAAGAAATTAAATAAACATTGGTTTTATGAGGCTTTTGTATTTGGGGAGCTACAAGAAAATTGCAAATGATGGAAACTTATCAAATTTCTGTAGAAATGCATAGATCTGATAATATGAAGGAATATAATACTTACTACAAGAAACAAAAGTCAGAAGCTGGTTTAAATTAATTCACAATCATTTCTACTCGCAAAACCTGTCTACCTTTGGTCGGCAAATTATTTTAACGTTATAGGAAAGCTTCAGTGGATTGTGTATGCTACTACCAATGTATTCTTTATTCATCTTTCAACATATGAAAACTAAACGGGCGTAAACATTTAACTCAACAACAAAAATTCTACATAGTGCTGAAAATAATTATTAAATTTCAGCCAATCATATTCTTGTAAATTTTAGAAATTAATACCAAACAATTTTATATACTTACATCAAACATACTGTTGTACCACTGCAAAGTGAAGATTGCTACAATACATACTTCAGCAAGTGATTCAGAAAATATATATAAAATAAGACCACTTGGAATTTATGCCATGCAATAACTACGTTGTATTGATTCATGCTATAAATAAGGTGGTTTTTTGAATTACATGAACTAAAAGCCGGAGTGGAATGGGATAGACAACCTGCATCAATTAGCTATGTAAGCAGGTAGTAATTTAATATTGTACTTATTTCTAGTGCAAGTTTTGAAGAGTGCAGTTAGATTTTAACAGTTATTTTTTCGAAGCTATAATGGAAGTTACAAATGAGCAGACTCGGCAATTTTTTCTTTATGATTTTAAGAAAGGTAATAATGCAACGGAATGTGCGAGGATATTAATGCAGTATATGGGAACCGGACAATACGCGTAAGACAGTGTCAACGGTGGTTCCAGAAATTTCGAGCTAGTTCCCATCTTAACTGTTGAGAAACTAGCAGAGAAACTTGGATTTGGTCATTCAACCATTCATCGACAACTGTGTGGTTTAGGAAAAGTCAGCTAATTGGGTCAATGGGGTCCTCACAATCTTTCCGAATCTAATCGCGCGCAGAGAGTGAATGTGTGCTCTGTTTTACTGTCACGTCTCACGAATTAACCAGTTTTGGACGGAATAGTGACTGGTGACGAGAAATAGGTTCTCTATAAAAACGTCAAACGCTGAAGACAGTGGGTAAAGAAAGGAGAAACACCCCCAACCAGGCTAAAAATGTTCTTCACCGGCGTAAGGTGTTGTTATCTGCTTTGTGGGATATGAAAAGTTTAATACACTTTGAACTTTTAAACCCAAACCAGAAGATAACAAAGGAGGTTTACTGAAAGCAATTCTGGTTTTAGATGGTGATGCGTGTAATAATTACATTAAATATCTTCCCCTCAAAAAATGATGAATTACAAAATTGTCTTTCCTCTAAAGTATAATTTAATGGATTTTAATGAGTGACATAATTTAGTGCTTAAGAGATGGTTACAATATGTAGAAGATAGCGTGATGAGTAACATTCCAAGTTATGGTGGCTATCTTTATTGCAGAGGGAATACAGAATACTACCACATATGCCAACGATTAAGTATGTATTTTAATGAACCTTGGATAATCTCTCTCGCTCTCTCTCTCTCTCTCTCTCTCTCTCACTCACACACACACACACATACACAGACACCATGCCTTCTGCCTCTCTTTTTATGTTCTTAGTATATAAATGCTTTGTCTTTTGGATATAATGTAAACCAACTGATTGGTGGAATATTTGATTGAGGAAATAACAAGCAAGGGACAAACATATGACCTCTTATCTGCAGCCGATTAGTTTGACACTACCATAATGGTTTATTAATTTTTTGAGAGTATTTGATGTTCAGACTGTGCTCTGATTCAGCGTTTATCGGGAAAAAAAAAACAAAAACAGATACGGTGGTAAACTTTTCGAGAATTATCACGCGTATTTTCCGAGGCTGATCGCCAAACATACTTCTCACGCTTCGAGATAAGTCTTTAGTTGTATGGTTTAAGTAGATCCCACTAAGTAATCTTTCAATTTTGTTAATATGTATTTTCCCAATAACTTCTCATTTATGAAAAGGAAATTTGTTACTGGGATACACCGGTTTAAATAAAATGAGCAAAGCAGACAGATACTCATTGGTCTATCTAGCGTGAATTCACTTGACATCTAATTGTATTATTAGAATGCGATCTAAGCGACAATTCTACACAATTTTAGTTTATGAAGTTGAACTAGATACCACAGATTAGACTAGAAGTAGATTCTGTTAAAATATAAACACATAAAGAAATAGATTGCAGAAAAAAATAAAACAACTCTTTTAAGAAAATTACTTCGCAGAATAGTAGTTTTATTTCACTTATTTATTACCGTATTTTAATTCAGTACAAAACAAATTTAGGTCTGTGGTTCAATTGTTAACGAATTAATGGCTTGTATGTAATTGACAACTGAAGTCCATTACTTGAATTCATTTAGGAAAAAGATCAATCTCACGCAATTCTCCATCCATTGTGTAGCTAAATGTATCAGATAATCGTAAGAAAAAGAAAATCTCACAATAAGAAGAAAAATGTTCAATGCATACTCAATACATTTTCTCATCCATTAAATAGTAACTGGCAAATATAAAACAAAAAGAAAACGCAATCGCCGAAATAGATAACAATCGAAAGCATTTCCTTATTAATTTCAACGCTTCCTCGATTTTCTTCATTGAATGATGTAAACACATGCTTGAAAGATCGTGTTAAATAGTACATTCCTCTTTTAGTTTAATTTAGATTCATGCGATATCACTTTCACTGACAGTATGCTAGGGTAACAGTCATCACCATAACCGACATTATCATCATAGTTATCATTTGCTTCATCTGATTTAACTCATCATCATCATCATTATCATCGTTAACATAATTGAAATCGCTAAAAGTGCTACGTTAACCCGTACAACTAACACGCTAACTAACCCTTCAGTGAGAACCTTGTTTAAACAGATAATTTTAATATCACAAGTGTTTAATTGAAGCATGACACAGAATCATAAAACGGTACATTACTTAATCATACACTGTTTCTCAACATTATATAGTATATGTAACAGCAATACGTCCAGCTGACACAATTAGTACAAATACGAACAATAAAGTTACGCTTTACATTGACTTCAGATAAAATTATATCGTAAAACCTATTTTACGAAAGAAATATTCACCAACGATACACCTCAACATTCGAAATAATGCTATCTACTATTTTATCGACTTAATTGGGTGGATTTGGTTCACTAATAAATGGCAAATGATGAAACTTTTGACAAAAATATTCACTTGGTTTTTCGCCTAGTGGCTGTGTACAAGGGCATGGATTGGTCAACTGGCTTGTGAAACTAATTGGAAAGAAAAAATATATATATATACTTTTGAAATCCACGGATAATCCCTATCAGAAATAGAGAGTGACATACACAAAGTTCTCAGAAATTAGTAACTTAAATATTTTTGTTAACTTATTTACTTTATCAAAAGCAATTTCAAAAAACAACATATTTGTGCTTTAGTAAGAATGTGAGGTTGTCCATCGCTCATTGAAACAACGTACGGAAGAGAAACATATAGGAAATATCGAGAGATATCCTTTCGATCGAGGAAGAAATATTATACTTGAGGACGAAATACTGAGCCAAAGTACATGATTAAGTAGTTACAGACACAACTGTAAAATTAGATACTTATGTCTCAGTGGTTAAGAGCGGGAAATAAAATAGTTCTTTGAATTCCTTTGAATTTATGTGGGTCTGTAGCTTCTCGAAATATACGCATTCAAAATTAGATGGTTGGTTAGCTGAGGGATAAAGAGTAATGAAATGTGGCAGGGAATTTATAAATCCTAATCAATCCAAACGCCACAAGGCATACGAGTCCATATACCTTTAAAAGGTGCCGGAACAAACTAGAAGTGTGACAGTTTATAGGACAATAAAATGACTAGTATGTATGACATAGTAAAAGGTTCTTCAAAGCTACATGTTTTCAAAAACTGGGAAGGACATGAGGGAAAATTGAAAGTAGTGTGGTGCATTTCATGGGCCAACTAGGTTAGCACGCTCTAGATTCTAGAGTACTGTTAGTCAGTGTTCAGGAAATGCTGGAGGAGTCATCTCCTGCTCCTGTTTAGGCAACAATTGAAATGTGACAGGTTTTTCATCCGTACCACCCATAAATACCACACCTTCATTATATAAGTAGCCGGAGCTACAAGAGAACTAAGAATAAAAGAAAACAACGTAGAATATACTTTACTAGAAAATGCATGTATGCTTAGAATAGAAGAGTAAGCAAATACAGTTCAGTGAAAAGAATGAAGATGGTCCTATAATGGCCAGGCAAACGCCATAGTTCTCTGTGTAGTACGACCGAAAAAAAGAAGTCGCAGGGAGATATGCATAGTATTTCGGCTCGTAGATTTCGGAGCGAGATATTTTCGGAAGACTCCTTTAAATATGCAAAAGAGATATGAAAGAAATTCCTTGGAGTATTTCTAATCAGCCCAACTCAAAATATATTCGTGGAGCATTTAATTGCTGTACATTAGCTATATTCTACTGTTTGCTTAGATTAACATTCTTCGGGATACATTCATACCTTTGAGTTGGGTAAAATAAAAACCAGCCAATTCCACTGATTGAGTAAATTAACCAAATCTCAAGCCAAACTTTGAAGCCTTGCGCCAACAATTAGATATTATTAGCTATTATATTGAAAAGCGATATTTGGCAAGGTCAATTGGAAAATTAAATGTATAAGTCAAAATTTATGTCAGTGTTTATATACCGATCTATATTCTAATGTTTTATATACTTTGATTTATTGTGAGCAATAAATAAGCTATTACATCTTTTTAGTACTTGGCGCACACTTTATTACAATCATTAGCAAAATATATTGCTTAAAATTAGCCCAGTTCTTTGTACGTTTTATGAAGTTAATTCTGCGAAACAAAGACTGTATATATTTCAAACAATTGAAAGTAATAAAATTGCGTTTCTCTCAAAATATTTTGTTTAATTCTTATCCAAAATTTGTAAGATGATTGAAGATAATTGATATGAAGTTATTGTTGTATATCCTTTCAAATACACCATAGTATTATTTAAGACAGCCATACCGATATCATCTCATTGCAGAATTTTTCTATTTAACGCGACAAAATATTTGTCATATTTTCTCCTTTACAGAGGAATGTATCTGTATTCACTGAGACATCAGCTCCAATATTGAAAAAAAGGGACAGACGGTTTTGCTTAAATTTGAAATAAAGACACTGACGTCTCCGGGGTTAAAAGTTAGTAGTTAGAGATTTCTAATAGAGAAAATTTCGAACAGAGAAGCATTATACGGTGCGACGTACAGAGCGAATACAATATACTGCTGAGAATTTAAAAGTGTATGTTTGCGTATGACTAAAAAGGATAAAGTTACTTCCTGAATCATATAGACTCTTAGAGCTGGTTGTTCTAATTTTCTAGGGTTAGACGGGACTCCCGGCTGCTCTGGTGCATGGCTACTCATTTTTGCCCGCTGAGTAGACTGGATTGACATGGAGTGTGAGTGAAATAGAGTGTTTTGCTCAAGAGCATAATGCATTGCCCAATTCAAGAATCGAAACGATGATCTTACAATTAGGATCCCAACATGCTAACCACTAAACTACACACCTCCACGGGGGAAATTAAGGAAAAGGAAAATAACTTTTGTGATGTCCTGTGAATTCTGTACACGATTCTAAGTGTTCCTTTACAATTCCAAATCCTGTTCTGGGTGCATATTAATGTATATGTAACCTGTATATCACGCTAACTCGTGACTTAACTGATTATTATCTTTTCCTTCTCTCTCTTATAGTTACAGACATGTAGTTATATATTTATGCCGCTCCCATTCTCTCTTTCTCCCTCCCCCCTCTCTCTCTCTCTCTTTGTATATATATATATATATGTGTGTGACGCATTTATTTGTATATAAACTTCTACGGTCACAAATACACGATTATGCATTAAGTTATTGAGCTACTCAATTACATGTAGCGCAATACATTCTCTGTCTACTGAACACGTTCAATAATACCTGGAAAGGTCATTGGCTAGAAAGTTACGCATAGAATAAACATGGTGAAACAGTTGCTATACACAGCCGAATCCCCGAAAAATTAGATTCTCTTTCTTCTGATAGAAAGGAAAAGCTAAATAAAAATAAAATCAGAGAAATTACGAGGTTATTCCATACCATGTACAGGCGCATGGATGATCTGGAATCTGTACCGGTCAATGAGTGCAGAGTAATTCTGACCCCATAGCAACAGGTTAGTGGTCACCTCAACGATCCTTCTTTTAGTCACAATCTAGCAGCGGCAGCCTTGGCTTTTCCAACTGACCTCATTCCAACCATTCCTATTGTAGCAAGACTGAATCCGCTGCAACAGACTACTAAGGTGAGAATCTGCATCAGTCATAACGACAGGCGACTACTACTACTACTACTACTACTACTACTACTACTACTACTACTACTACGACTACTACTGCTGCTGCTGCTGCTGCTACATGAACAGCACTGATAAAAGATTCTCTCTCTCATACGTTCCATAGCAAATTACGTATATGGCCCACTTCCACTTGAAAAAAAAAAACCTGCCGACGGCATTTTCAAGGCATTGCATCTGAAAATTTGGTTTCAGCGGCAGCAACAACAAATGTTACTACCTCTTTT
The DNA here is from genome assembly GCF_046866305.1 of Octopus bimaculoides. Classification (NCBI taxonomy): domain Eukaryota; kingdom Metazoa; phylum Mollusca; class Cephalopoda; order Octopoda; family Octopodidae; genus Octopus; species Octopus bimaculoides. The sequence continues at coordinate 142,067,925 of NC_142929.1, forward strand.
CTCATCCTCCCTTATGCCCTAGATGTATAAAGAACCCCTTCACTGCAAATACTGTCCTAGATACAGGGTCTGTAGGCCGGACCTTAATAAGGTTGCAGAAAAAGTAACAGGTTTGCCTTCTTCCACTCTAAACTTTGTCACAATTCTCTGACTGTAAGTATATACCCGAAACTGGTGATCTGAAAGACAAAAAATAAATGATAGACAAACAGCAAAGAAAAGAAGATGCAGCCACCCCTCACCTCCAAGCATGGACCATAAAATAATTTCAGCCATTGAGGAAAACTTCAACAACAAGCAAAATAAGCAAGCACGACGTATCACCGGTTCAATTGATTAATCAAAGAGAAATTTATTTTTCACTGACCTACCCGGAAAATTTGAAAGCGGACCTGTGCCTGTAGATTCAATAGTCTGTCAGCAGTCAGTTGTTAAAAAATCTTGGACCCCCATACACACTATCAACCAGAATATCACTCCTCTCAATTAATCCTGTACATAAACAGCCTACAGTGAATAAAACAAAATGCGTAAATCAAGGTTTTTGACAAAAATCATCGAGACTTCGTTTCGACATTCTTACGAGAATGTACGATGCATAAACCGTCATTCATAATGGAGAGTTTCATATATTGAGAGTTGGTTTGCTGCAATAACCCACTGTATTTTTTCCTTATCGTAACGATAAACCACCTAAACAACACTGACATGTATGCTGAGCTGCTGTAAAAGAAAATTTCACTACCATCTGTGCCGAAATAAAAAGAAAAACAGCCATTTTTCTTTCATGATGTCTTTGCCGTGGATGCCAATAATATGATTCGCTATGGCTACTATGAATGCATGACAACAGTGTTAATAGTGTAACAATTGTTCGTCTCTATAGGCGTCTCCGGATCGTCTGCAGTGCTTTTAAGAATGCCTCAACAAAGTCTAGTTCTTTCTCTCAAAGCATAACTCTGCGAACGTTAATGACAGGTGATTTTAACTCTCCTTATTTATACTAGTCTAAAAATACCATGAAACTAGATAGCAGCATCTCAACTCCAGACAAAGCTATCTAGTTTAATGGATAAATTTTTCTATCCCGAATTGTGCTTCAGCCCCCCCAAAAAAGAGAACAAAAATATTTTGGAAATGATATTAAAAAACGACTATATATTCATCCATAACATATCGGTTAGCCAAAACTGAACTAGAGACTCCACCTCCCGTGCAAGCATTCGATAACATTAATCTTCACAAATAGACCGGGGTGCAATTAGATAAGGTCTGTCGATTTTTAGCTGCTTCTTCACTCACGCTTTCTCTGATACTGAAGCAACGTAGCAAAAACTCACAAGCACAAAGAGAAGCAAGCACTGGAGAAAGAATGACAAAACACCCACAGGTAACTCAAAAGACTCAGTAAAAGAACAAAAACAAAACAAAAAAACAAATTAAGCAAAACTAATTAAAATGCTACCACCGACAGACAGCATCGACAACGAACAGTAATAAGAAGGCTTGAATTTGGAAAATATCGTCTGCAGAGCAGAACAGCATGAAACGTATGTGAACAACCAAAGGGTTGCAGAGGAAAATTAGTTTATAAAATATATCTAACAGCGTCCAAAAGTGTTAAAGGTTCCATTCATTTGCCAACAATCATAGGACCGCTGTCGTATGATAACTTTTATCTGTGGTCCATTGATGAATGACGGTAAACTCATAGACTCTGGTAAAGCGAATGCGTTGA